>NW_027194745.1:0-125069 GCF_032444005.1 Ranitomeya imitator
CATTCAAAATGACTTCTCCATGCATTTTATGCATTGGTAAAAGCACTATGATGAAAAGTGTGATATGTTTTCAGGTATCTCCTATACTAATAGAGCCACATGCTCACCGGTTTGCCACATGATGTAGGCCTATGGACTGAACAAGAAACCACCAAAAATTTTAACCAGTCATCGTTCTCACAACACTGAGGACCAGTCATTCGAAATGACTTCTCCATGCATTTTATGCATTGGTAAAAGCACTATGATGAAAAGTGTGATATGTTTTCAGGTATCTCCTATACTAATAGAGCCACATTCTCACCGGTTTGCCACATGATGTAGGCCTATGGACTGAACAAGAAACCACCAAAAATTTTAACCAGTCATCGTTCTCACAACACTGAGGACCAGTCATTCGAAATGACTTCTCCATGCATTTTATGCATTGGTAAAAGCACTATGATGAAAAGTGTGATATGTTTTCAGGTATCTCCTATACTAATAGAGCCACATGCTCACCGGTTTGCCACATGATGTAGGCCTATGGACTGAACAAGAAACCACCAAAAATTTTAACCAGTCATCGTTCTCACAACACTGAGGACCAGTCATTCGAAATGACTTCTCCATGCATTTTATGCATTGGTAAAAGCACTATGATGAAAAGTGTGATATGTTTTCAGGTATCTCCTATACTAATAGAGCCACATGCTCACCGGTTTGCCACATGATGTAGGCCTATGGACTGAACAAGAAACCACCAAAAATTTTAACCAGTCATCGTTCTCACAACACTGAGGACCAGTCATTCGAAATGACTTCTCCATGCATTTTATGCATTGGTAAAAGCACTATGATGAAAAGTGTGATATGTTTTCAGGTATCTCCTATACTAATAGAGCCACATGCTCACCGGTTTGCCACATGAATGTAGGCCCATGGACTGAACAAGAAACCACCAAAAATTTTAACCAGTCATCGTTCTCACAACACTGAGGACCAGTCATTCGAAATGACTTCTCCATGCATTTTATGCATTGGTAAAAGCACTATGATGAAAAGTGTGATATGTTTTCAGGTATCTCCTATACTAATAGAGTCACATGCTCACCGGTTTGCCACATAATGTAGGCCCATGGACTGAACAAGAAACCACCAAAAATTTTAACCAGTCATCGTTCTCACAACACTGAGGACCAGTCATTCGAATTGACTTCTCCATGCATTTTATGCATTGGTAAAAGCACTATGATGAAAAGTGTGATATGTTTTCAGGTATCTCCTATACTAATAGAGCCACATGCTCACCGGTTTGCCACATGATGTAGGCCTATGGACTGAACAAGAAACCACCAAAATTTTAACCAGTCATCGTTCTCACAACACTGAGGACCAGTCATTCGAAATGACTTCTCCATGCATTTTATGCATTGGTAAAAGCACTATGATGAAAAGTGTGATGTTTTCAGGTATCTCCTATACTAATAGAGCCACATGCTCACCGGTTTGCCACATGATGTAGGCCTATGGACTGAACAAGAAACCACCAAAAATTTTAACCAGTCATCGTTCTCACAACACTGAGGACCAGTCATTCGAAATGACTTCTCCATGCATTTTATGCATTGGTAAAAGCACTATGATGAAAAGTGTGATATGTTTTCAGGTATCTCCTATACTAATAGAGCCACATGCTCACCGGTTTGCCACATGATGTAGGCCTATGGACTGAACAAGAAACCACCAAAAATTTTAACCAGTCATCGTTCTCACAACACTGAGGACCAGTCATTCGAAATGACTTCTCCATGCATTTTATGCATTGGTAAAAGCACTATGATGAAAAGTGTGATATGTTTTCAGGTATCTCCTATACTAATAGAGCCACATGCTCACCGGTTTGACACATGATGTAGGCCTATGGACTGAACAAGAAACCACCAAAAATTTTAACCAGTCATCGTTCTCACAACACTGAGGACCAGTCATTCGAAATGACTTCTCCATGCATTTTATGCATTGGTAAAAGCACTATGATGAAAAGTGTGATATGTTTTCAGGTATCTCCTATACTAATAGAGCCACATGCTCACCGGTTTGCCACATGATGTAGGCCTATGGACTGAACAAGAAACCACCAAAAATTTTAACCAGTCATCGTTCTCACAACACTGAGGACCAGTCATTCGAAATGACTTCTCCATGCATTTTATGCATTGGTAAAAGCACTATGATGAAAAGTGTGATATGTTTTCAGGTATCTCCTATACTAATAGAGCCACATGCTCACCGGTTTGCCACATGATGTAGGCCTATGGACTGAACAAGAAACCACCAAAAATTTTAACCAGTCATCGTTCTCACAACACTGAGGACCAGTCATTCGAAATGACTTCTCCATGCATTTTATGCATTGGTAAAAGCACTATGATGAAAAGTGTGATATGTTTTCAGGTATCTCCTATACTAATAGAGCCACATGCTCACCGGTTTGCCACATGATGTAGGCCTATGGACTGAACAAGAAACCACCAAAAATTTTAACCAGTCATCGTTCTCACAACACTGAGGACCAGTCATTCGAAATGACTTCTCCATGCATTTTATGCATTGGTAAAAGCACTATGATGAAAAGTGTGATATGTTTTCAGGTATCTCCTATACTAATAGAGCCACATGCTCACCGGTTTGCCACATGATGTAGGCCTATGGACTGAACAAGAAACCACCAAAAATTTTAACCAGTCATCGTTCTCACAACACTGAGGACCAGTCATTCGAAATGACTTCTCCATGCATTTTATGCATTGGTAAAAGCACTATGATGAAAAGTGTGATGTTTTCAGGTATCTCCTATACTAATAGAGCCACATGCTCACCGGTTTGCCACATGATGTAGGCCCATGGACTGAACAAGAAACCACCAAAAATTTTAACCAGTCATCGTTCTCACAACACTGAAGACCAGTCATTCGAAATGACTTCTCCATGCATTTTATGCATTGGTAAAAGCACTATGATGAAAAGTGTGATATGTTTTCAGGTATCTCCTATACTAATAGAGCCACATGCTCACCGGTTTGCCACATGATGTAGGCCTATGGACTGAACAAGAAACCACCAAAAATTTTAACCAGTCATCGTTCTCACAACACTGAGGACCAGTCATTCGATATGACTTCTCCATGCATTTTATGCATTGGTAAAAGCACTATGATGAAAAGTGTGATATGTTTTCAGGTATCTCCTATACTAATAGAGCCACATGCTCACCGGTTTGCCACATGATGTAGGCCTATGGACTGAACAAGAAACCACCAAAAATTTTAACCAGTCATCGTACTCACAACACTGAGGACCAGTCATTCGAAATGACTTCTCCATGCATTTTATGCATTGGTAAAAGCACTATGATGAAAAGTGTGATATGTTTTCAGGTATCTCCTATACTAATAGAGCCACATGCTCACCGGTTTGCCACATGATGTAGGCCTATGGACTGAACAAGAAACCACCAAAAATTTTAACCAGTCATCGTTCTCACAACACTGAGGACCAGTCATTCGAAATGACTTCTCCATGCATTTTATGCATTGGTAAAAGCACTATGATGAAAAGTGTGATATGTTTTCAGGTATCTCCTATACTAATAGAGCCACATGCTCACCGGTTTGCCACATGATGTAGGCCTATGGACTGAACAAGAAACCACCAAAAATTTTAACCAGTCATCGTTCTCACAACACTGAGGACCAGTCATTCGAAATGACTTCTCCATGCATTTTATGCATTGGTAAAAGCACTATGATGAAAAGTGTGATATGTTTTCAGGTATCTCCTATACTAATAGAGCCACATGCTCACCGGTTTGCCACATGATGTAGGCCTATGGACTGAACAAGAAACCACCAAAAATTTTAACCAGTCATCGTTCTCACAACACTGAGGACCAGTCATTCGAAATGACTTCTCCATGCATTTTATGCATTGGTAAAAGCACTATGATGAAAAGTGTGATATGTTTTCAGGTATCTCCTATACTAATAGAGCCACATGCTCACCGGTTTGCCACATGATGTAGGCCTATGGACTGAACAAGAAACCACCAAAAATTTTAACCAGTCATCGTTCTCACAACACTGAGGACCAGTCATTCGAAATGACTTCTCCATGCATTTTATGCATTGGTAAAAGCACTATGATGAAAAGTGTGATATGTTTTCAGGTATCTCCTATACTAATAGAGCCACATGCTCACCGGTTTGCCACATGATGTAGGCCTATGGACTGAACAAGAAACCACCAAAAATTTTAACCAGTCATCGTTCTCACAACACTGAGGACCAGTCATTCGAAATGACTTCTCCATGCATTTTATGCATTGGTAAAAGCACTATGATGAAAAGTGTGATATGTTTTCAGGTATCTCCTATACTAATAGAGCCACATGCTCACCGGTTTGCCACATGATGTAGGCCTATGGACTGAACAAGAAACCACCAAAAATTTTAACCAGTCATCATTCTCACAACACTGAGGACCAGTCATTCGAAATGACTTCTCCATGCATTTTATGCATTGGTAAAAGCACTATGATGAAAAGTGTGATATGTTTTCAGGTATCTCCTATACTAATAGAGCCACATGCTCACCGGTTTGCCACATGATGTAGGCCCATGGACTGAACAAGAAACCACCAAAAATTTTAACCAGTCATCGTTCTCACAACACTGAGGACCAGTCATTCGAATTGACTTCTCCATGCATTTTATGCATTGGTAAAAGCACTATGATGAAAAGTGTGATATGTTTTCAGGTATCTGCTATACTAATAGAGCCACATGCTCACCGGTTTGCCACATGATGTAGGCCCATGGACTGAACAAGAAACCACCAAAAATTTTAACCAGCCATCGTTCTCACAACACTGAGGACCAGTCATTCGAATTGACTTCTCCATGCATTTTATGCATTGGTAACAAGCACTATGATGAAAAGTGTGATATGTTTTCAGGTATCTCCTATACTAATAGAGCCACATGCTCACCGGTTTGCCACATGATGTAGGCCTATGGACTGAACAAGAAACAACCAAAAATTTTAACCAGTCATCATTCTCACAACACTGAGGACCAGTCATTCGAAATGACTTCTCCATGCATTTTATGCATTGGTAAAAGCACTATGATGAAAAGTGTGATATGTTTTCAGGTATCTCCTATACTAATAGAGCCACATGCTCACCGGTTTGCCACATGATGTAGGCCTATGGACTGAACAAGAAACCACCAAAAATTTTAACCAGTCATCGTTCTCACAACACTGAGGACCAGTCATTCGATATGACTTCTCCATGCATTTTATGCATTGGTAAAAGCACTATGATGAAAAGTGTGATATGTTTTCAGGTATCTCCTATACTAATAGAGCCACATGCTCACCGGTTTGCCACATGATGTAGGCCTATGGACTGAACAAGAAACCACCAAAAATTTTAACCAGTCATCGTACTCACAACACTGAGGACCAGTCATTCGAAATGACTTCTCCATGCATTTTATGCATTGGTAAAAGCACTATGATGAAAAGTGTGATATGTTTTCAGGTATCTCCTATACTAATAGAGCCACATGCTCACCGGTTTGCCACATGATGTAGGCCTATGGACTGAACAAGAAACCACCAAAAATTTTAACCAGTCATCGTTCTCACAACACTGAGGACCAGTCATTCGAAATGACTTCTCCATGCATTTTATGCATTGGTAAAAGCACTATGATGAAAAGTGTGATATGTTTTCAGGTATCTCCTATACTAATAGAGCCACATGCTCACCGGTTTGCCACATGATGTAGGCCTATGGACTGAACAAGAAACCACCAAAAATTTTAACCAGTCATCGTTCTCACAACACTGAGGACCAGTCATTCGAAATGACTTCTCCATGCATTTTATGCATTGGTAAAAGCACTATGATGAAAAGTGTGATATGTTTTCAGGTATCTCCTATACTAATAGAGCCACATGCTCACCGGTTTGCCACATGATGTAGGCCTATGGACTGAACAAGAAACCACCAAAAATTTTAACCAGTCATCATTCTCACAACACTGAGGACCAGTCATTCGAAATGACTTCTCCATGCATTTTCTGCATTGGTAAAAGCACTATGATGAAAAGTGTGATATGTTTTCAGGTATCTCCTATACTAATAGAGCCACATGCTCACCGGTTTGCCACATGATGTAGGCCTATGGACTGAACAAGAAACCACCAAAAATTTTAACCAGTCATCGTTCTCACAACACTGAGGACCAGTCATTCGAAATGCTTCTCCATGCATTTTATGCATTGGTAAAAGCACTATGATGAAAAGTGTGATATGTTTTCAGGTATCTCCTATACTAATAGAGCCACATGCTCACCGGTTTGCCACATGATGTAGGCTTATGGACTGAACAAGAAACCACCAAAAATTTTAACCAGTCATCGTTCTCACAACACTGAGGACCAGTCATTCGAAATGACTTCTCCATGCATTTTATACATTGGTAAAAGCACTATGATGAAAAGTGTGATATGTTTTCAGGTATCTCCTATACTAATAGAGCCACATGCTCACCGGTTTGCCACATGATGTAGGCCTATGGACTGAACAAGAAACCACCAAAAATTTTAACCAGTCATCGTTCTCACAACACTGAGGACCAGTCATTCGAAATGACTTCTCCATGCATTTTATGCATTGGTAAAAGCACTATGATGAAAAGTGTGATATGTTTTCAGGTATCTCCTATACTAATAGAGCCACATGCTCACCGGTTTGCCACATGATGTAGGCCTATGGACTGAACAAGAAACCACCAAAAATTTTAACCAGTCATCGTTCTCACAACACTGAGGACCAGTCATTCGAAATGACTTCTCCATGCATTTTATGCATTGGTAAAAGCACTATGATGAAAAGTGTGATATGTTTTCAGGTATCTCCTATACTAATAGAGCCACATGCTCACCGGTTTGCCACATGATGTAGGCCTATGGACTGAACAAGAAACCACCAAAAATTTTAACCAGTCATCGTTCTCACAACACTGAGGACCAGTCATTCGAAATGACTTCTCCATGCATTTTATGCATTGGTAAAAGCACTATGATGAAAAGTGTGATATGTTTTCAGGTATCTCCTATACTAATAGAGCCACATGCTCACCGGTTTGCCACATGATGTAGGCCTATGGACTGAACAAGAAACCACCAAAAATTTTAACCAGTCATCGTTCTCACAACACTGAGGACCAGTCATTCGAAATGACTTCTCCATGCATTTTATGCATTGGTAAAAGCACTATGATGAAAAGTGTGATATGTTTTCAGGTATCTCCTATACTAATAGAGCCACATGCTCACCGGTTTGCCACATGATGTAGGCCTATGGACTGAACAAGAAACCACCAAAAATTTTAACCAGTCATCGTTCTCACAACACTGAGGACCAGTCATTCGAAATGACTTCTCCATGCATTTTATGCATTGGTAAAAGCACTATGATGAAAAGTGTGATATGTTTTCAGGTATCTCCTATACTAATAGAGCCACATGCTCACCGGTTTGCCACATGATGTAGGCCTATGGACTGAACAAGAAACCACCAAAAATTTTAACCAGTCATCGTTCTCACAACACTGAGGACCAGTCATTCGAAATGACTTCTCCATGCATTTTATGCATTGGTAAAAGCACTATGATGAAAAGTGTGATATGTTTTCAGGTATCTCCTATACTAATAGAGCCACATGCTCACCGGTTTGCCACATGATGTAGGCCTATGGACTGAACAAGAAACCACCAAAAATTTTAACCAGTCATCATTCTCACAACACTGAGGACCAGTCATTCGAAATGACTTCTCCATGCATTTTATGCATTGGTAAAAGCACTATGATGAAAAGTGTGATATGTTTTCAGGTATCTCCTATACTAATAGAGCCACATGCTCACCGGTTTGCCACATGATGTAGGCCCATGGACTGAACAAGAAACCACCAAAAATTTTAACCAGTCATCGTTCTCACAACACTGAGGACCAGTCATTCGAATTGACTTCTCCATGCATTTTATGCATTGGTAAAAGCACTATGATGAAAAGTGTGATATGTTTTCAGGTATCTCCTATACTAATAGAGCCACATGCTCACCGGTTTGCCACATGATGTAGGCCTATGGACTGAACAAGAAACCACCAAAAATTTTAACCAGTCATCGTTCTAACAACACTGAGGACCAGTCATTCGAAATGACTTCTCCATGCATTTTATGCATTGGTAAAAGCACTATGATGAAAAGTGTGATATGTTTTCAGGTATCTCCTATACTAATAGAGCCACATGCTCACCGGTTTGCCACATGATGTAGGCCTATGGACTGAACAAGAAACCACCAAAAATTTTAACCAGTCATCATTCTCACAACACTGAGCACCAGTCATTCGAAATGACTTCTCCATGCATTTTATGCATTGGTAAAAGCACTATGATGAAAAGTGTGATATGTTTTCAGGTATCTCCTATACTAATAGAGCCACATGCTCACCGGTTTGCCACATGATGTAGGCCCATGGACTGAACAAGAAACCACCAAAAATTTTAACCAGTCATCGTTCTCACAACACTGAGGACCAGTCATTCGAATTGACTTCTCCATGCATTTTATGCATTGGTAAAAGCACTATGATGAAAAGTGTGATATGTTTTCAGGTATCTCCTATACTAATAGAGTCACATGCTCACCGGTTTGCCACATGATGTAGGCCCATGGACTGAACAAGAAACCACCAAAAATTTTAACCAGTCATCGTTCTCACAACACTGAGGACCAGTCATTCGAATTGACTTCTCCATGCATTTTATGCATTGGTAAAAGCACTATGATGAAAAGTGTGATATGTTTTCAGGTATCTCCTATACTAATAGAGCCACATGCTCACCGGTTTGCCACATGATGTAGGCCTATGGACTGAACAAGAAACCACCAAAAATTTTAACCAGTCATCGTTCTAACAACACTGAGGACCAGTCATTCGAAATGACTTCTCCATGCATTTTATGCATTGGTAAAAGCACTATGATGAAAAGTGTGATATGTTTTCAGGTATCTCCTATACTAATAGAGCCACATGCTCACCGGTTTGCCACATGATGTAGGCCTATGGACTGAACAAGAAACCACCAAAAATTTTAACCAGTCATCATTCTCACAACACTGAGGACCAGTCATTCGAAATGACTTCTCCATGCATTTTATGCATTGGTAAAAGCACTATGATGAAAAGTGTGATATGTTTTCAGGTATCTCCTATACTAATAGAGCCACATGCTCACCGGTTTGCCACATGATGTAGGCCTATGGACTGAACAAGAAACCACCAAAAATTTTAACCAGTCATCATTCTCACAACACTGAGGACCAGTCATTCGAAATGACTTCTCCATGCATTTTCTGCATTGGTAAAAGCACTATGATGAATAGTGTGATATGTTTTCAGGTATCTCCTATACTAATAGAGCCACATGCTCACCGGTTTGCCACATGATGTAGGCCTATGGACTGAACAAGAAACCACCAAAAATTTTAACCAGTCATCGTTCTCACAACACTGAGGACCAGTCATTCGAAATGACTTCTCCATGCATTTTATGCATTGGTAAAAGCACTATGATGAAAAGTGTGATATGTTTTCAGGTATCTCCTATACTAATAGAGCCACATGCTCACCGGTTTGCCACATGATGTAGGCCTATGGACTGAACAAGAAACCACCAAAAATTTTAACCAGTCATCGTTCTCACAACACTGAGGACCAGTCATTCGAAATGACTTCTCCATGCATTTTATGCATTGGTAAAAGCACTATGATGAAAAGTGTGATATGTTTTCAGGTATCTCCTATACTAATAGAGCCACATGCTCACCGGTTTGCCACATGATGTAGGCCTATGGACTGAACAAGAAACCACCAAAAATTTTAACCAGTCATCATTCTCACAACACTGAGGACCAGTCATTCGAAATGACTTCTCCATGCATTTTCTGCATTGGTAAAAGCACTATGATGAATAGTGTGATATGTTTTCAGGTATCTCCTATACTAATAGAGCCACATGCTCACCGGTTTGCCACATGATGTAGGCCTATGGACTGAACAAGAAACCACCAAAAATTTTAACCAGTCATCGTTCTCACAACACTGAGGACCAGTCATTCGAAATGACTTCTCCATGCATTTTATGCATTGGTAAAAGCACTATGATGAAAAGTGTGATATGTTTTCAGGTATCTCCTATACTAATAGAGCCACATGCTCACCGGTTTGCCACATGATGTAGGCCTATGGACTGAACAAGAAACCACCAAAAATTTTAACCAGTCATCGTTCTCACAACACTGAGGACCAGTCATTCGAAATGACTTCTCCATGCATTTTATGCATTGGTAAAAGCACTATGATGAAAAGTGTGATATGTTTTCAGGTATCTCCTATACTAATAGAGCCACATGCTCACCGGTTTGCCACATGATGTAGGCCTATGGACTGAACAAGAAACCACCAAAAATTTTAACCAGTCATCGTTCTCACAACACTGAGGACCAGTCATTCGAAATGACTTCTCCATGCATTTTATGCATTGGTAAAAGCACTATGATGAAAAGTGTGATATGTTTTCAGGTATCTCCTATACTAATAGAGCCACATGCTCACCGGTTTGCCACATGATGTAGGCCTATGGACTGAACAAGAAACCACCAAAAATTTTAACCAGTCATCGTTCTCACAACACTGAGGACCAGTCATTCGAAATGACTTCTCCATGCATTTTATGCATTGGTAAAAGCACTATGATGAAAAGTGTGATATGTTTTCAGGTATCTCCTATACTAATAGAGCCACATGCTCACCGGTTTGCCACATGATGTAGGCCTATGGACTGAACAAGAAACCACCAAAAATTTTAACCAGTCATCGTTCTCACAACACTGAGGGACCAGTCATTCGAAATGACTTCTCCATGCATTTTATGCATTGGTAAAAGCACTATGATGAAAAGTGTGATATGTTTTCAGGTATCTCCTATACTAATAGAGCCACATGCTCACCGGTTTGCCACATGATGTAGGCCTATGGACTGAACAAGAAACCACCAAAATTTTAACCAGTCATCGTTCTCACAACACTGAGGACCAGTCATTCGAAATGACTTCTCCATGCATTTTATGCATTGGTAAAAGCACTATGATGAAAAGTGTGATATGTTTTCAGGTATCTCCTATACTAATAGAGGCCACATGCTCACCGGTTTGCCACATGATGTAGGCCTATGGACTGAACAAGAAACCACCAAAAATTTTAACCAGTCATCGTTCTCACAACACTGAGGACCAGTCATTCGAAATGACTTCTCCATGCATTTTATGCATTGGTAAAAGCACTATGATGAAAAGTGTGATATGTTTTCAGGTATCTCCTATACTAATAGAGCCACATGCTCACCGGTTTGCCACATGATGTAGGCCTATGGACTGAACAAGAAACCACCAAAAATTTTAACCAGTCATCGTTCTCACAACACTGAGGACCAGTCATTCGAAATGACTTCTCCATGCATTTTATGCATTGGTAAAAGCACTATGATGAAAAGTGTGATATGTTTTCAGGTATCTCCTATACTAATAGAGCCACATGCTCACCGGTTTGCCACATGATGTAGGCCTATGGACTGAACAAGAAACCACCAAAAATTTTAACCAGTCATCGTTCTCACAACACTGAGGACCAGTCATTCGATATGACTTCTCCATGCATTTTATGCATTGGTAAAAAGCACTATGATGAAAAGTGTGATATGTTTTCAGGTATCTCCTATACTAATAGAGCCACATGCTCACCGGTTTGCCACATGATGTAGGCCTATGGACTGAACAAGAAACCACCAAAAATTTTAACCAGTCATCGTACTCACAACACTGAGGACCAGTCATTCGAAATGACTTCTCCATGCATTTTATGCATTGGTAAAAGCACTATGATGAAAAGTGTGATATGTTTTCAGGTATCTCCTATACTAATAGAGCCACATGCTCACCGGTTTGCCACATGATGTAGGCCTATGGACTGAACAAGAAACCACCAAAAATTTTAACCAGTCATCGTTCTCACAACACTGAGGACCAGTCATTCGAAATGACTTCTCCATGCATTTTATGCATTGGTAAAAGCACTATGATGAAAAGTGTGATATGTTTTCAGGTATCTCCTATACTAATAGAGCCACATGCTCACCGGTTTGCCACATGATGTAGGCCTATGGACTGAACAAGAAACCACCAAAAATTTTAACCAGTCATCGTTCTCACAACACTGAGGACCAGTCATTCGAAATGACTTCTCCATGCATTTTATGCATTGGTAAAAGCACTATGATGAAAAGTGTGATATGTTTTCAGGTATCTCCTATACTAATAGAGCCACATGCTCACCGGTTTGCCACATGATGTAGGCCTATGGACTGAACAAGAAACCACCAAAAATTTTAACCAGTCATCGTTCTCACAACACTGAGGACCAGTCATTCGAAATGACTTCTCCATGCATTTTATGCATTGGTAAAAGCACTATGATGAAAAGTGTGATATGTTTTCAGGTATCTCCTATACTAATAGAGCCACATGCTCACCGGTTTGCCACATGATGTAGGCCTATGGACTGAACAAGAAACCACCAAAAATTTTAACCAGTCATCGTTCTCACAACACTGAGGACCAGTCATTCGAAATGACTTCTCCATGCATTTTATGCATTGGTAAAAGCACTATGATGAAAAGTGTGATATGTTTTCAGGTATCTCCTATACTAATAGAGCCACATGCTCACCGGTTTGCCACATGATGTAGGCCTATGGACTGAACAAGAAACCACCAAAAATTTTAACCAGTCATCGTTCTCACAACACTGAGGACCAGTCATTCGAAATGACTTCTCCATGCATTTTATGCATTGGTAAAAGCACTATGATGAAAAGTGTGATATGTTTTCAGGTATCTCCTATACTAATAGAGCCACATGCTCACCGGTTTGCCACATGATGTAGGCCTATGGACTGAACAAGAAACCACCAAAAATTTTAACCAGTCATCATTCTCACAACACTGAGGACCAGTCATTCGAAATGACTTCTCCATGCATTTTATGCATTGGTAAAAGCACTATGATGAAAAGTGTGATATGTTTTCAGGTATCTGCTATACTAATAGAGTCACATGCTCACCGGTTTGTCACATGATGTAGGCCCATGGACTGAACAAGAAACCACCAAAAATTTTAACCAGCCATCGTTCTCACAACACTGAGGACCAGTCATTCGAATTGACTTCTCCATGCATTTTATGCATTGGTAAAAGCACTATGATGAAAAGTGTGATATGTTTTCAGGTATCTCCTATACTAATAGAGCCACATGCTCACCGGTTTGCCACATGATGTAGGCCTATGGACTGAACAAGAAACCACCAAAAATTTTAACCAGTCATCGTTCTAACAACACTGAGGACCAGTCATTCGAAATGACTTCTCCATGCATTTTATGCATTGGTAAAAGCACTATGATGAAAAGTGTGATATGTTTTCAGGTATCTCCTATACTAATAGAGCCACATGCTCACCGGTTTGCCACATGATGTAGGCCTATGGACTGAACAAGAAACCACCAAAAATTTTAACCAGTCATCATTCTCACAACACTGAGGACCAGTCATTCGAAATGACTTCTCCATGCATTTTATGCATTGGTAAAAGCACTATGATGAAAAGTGTGATATGTTTTCAGGTATCTCCTATACTAATAGAGCCACATGCTCACCGGTTTGCCACATGATGTAGGCCTATGGACTGAACAAGAAACCACCAAAAATTTTAACCAGTCATCATTCTCACAACACTGAGGACCAGTCATTCGAAATGACTTCTCCATGCATTTTCTGCATTGGTAAAAGCACTATGATGAAAAGTGTGATATGTTTTCAGGTATCTCCTATACTAATAGAGCCACATGCTCACCGGTTTGCCACATGATGTAGGCCTATGGACTGAACAAGAAACCACCAAAAATTTTAACCAGTCATCGTTCTCACAACACTGAGGACCAGTCATTCGAAATGACTTCTCCATGCATTTTATGCATTGGTAAAAGCACTATGATGAAAAGTGTGATATGTTTTCAGGTATCTCCTATACTAATAGAGCCACATGCTCACCGGTTTGCCACATGATGTAGGCCTATGGACTGAACAAGAAACCACCAAAAATTTTAACCAGTCATCGTTCTCACAACACTGAGGACCAGTCATTCGAAATGACTTCTCCATGCATTTTATGCATTGGTAAAAGCACTATGATGAAAAGTGTGATATGTTTTCAGGTATCTCCTATACTAATAGAGCCACATGCTCACCGGTTTGCCACATGATGTAGGCCTATGGACTGAACAAGAAACCACCAAAAATTTTAACCAGTCATCATTCTCACAACACTGAGGACCAGTCATTCGAAATGACTTCTCCATGCATTTTCTGCATTGGTAAAAGCACTATGATGAAAAGTGTGATATGTTTTCAGGTATCTCCTATACTAATAGAGCCACATGCTCACCGGTTTGCCACATGATGTAGGCCTATGGACTGAACAAGAAACCACCAAAAATTTTAACCAGTCATCGTTCTCACAACACTGAGGACCAGTCATTCGAAATGACTTCTCCATGCATTTTATGCATTGGTAAAAGCACTATGATGAAAAGTGTGATATGTTTTCAGGTATCTCCTATACTAATAGAGCCACATGCTCACCGGTTTGCCACATGATGTAGGCCTATGGACTGAACAAGAAACCACCAAAAATTTTAACCAGTCATCATTCTCACAACACTGAGGACCAGTCATTCGAAATGACTTCTCCATGCATTTTCTGCATTGGTAAAAGCACTATGATGAAAAGTGTGATATGTTTTCAGGTATCTCCTATACTAATAGAGCCACATGCTCACCGGTTTGCCACATGATGTAGGCCTATGGACTGAACAAGAAACCACCAAAAATTTTAACCAGTCATCGTTCTCACAACACTGAGGACCAGTCATTCGAAATGACTTCTCCATGCATTTTCTGCATTGGTAAAAGCACTATGATGAAAAGTGTGATATGTTTTCAGGTATCTCCTATACTAATAGAGCCACATGCTCACCGGTTTGCCACATGATGTAGGCCTATGGACTGAACAAGAAACCACCAAAAATTTTAACCAGTCATCATTCTCACAACACTGAGGACCAGTCATTCGAAATGACTTCTCCATGCATTTTATGCATTGGTAAAAGCACTATGATGAAAAGTGTGATATGTTTTCAGGTATCTCCTATACTAATAGAGCCACATGCTCACCGGTTTGCCACATGATGTAGGCCTATGGACTGAACAAGAAACCACCAAAAATTTTAACCAGTCATCATTCTCACAACACTGAGGACCAGTCATTCGAAATGACTTCTCCATGCATTTTCTGCATTGGTAAAAGCACTATGATGAAAAGTGTGATATGTTTTCAGGTATCTCCTATACTAATAGAGCCACATGCTCACCGGTTTGCCACATGATGTAGGCCTATGGACTGAACAAGAAACCACCAAAAATTTTAACCAGTCATCGTTCTCACAACACTGAGGACCAGTCATTCGAAATGACTTCTCCATGCATTTTATGCATTGGTAAAAGCACTATGATGAAAAGTGTGATATGTTTTCAGGTATCTCCTATACTAATAGAGCCACATGCTCACCGGTTTGCCACATGATGTAGGCCTATGGACTGAACAAGAAACCACCAAAAATTTTAACCAGTCATCGTTCTCACAACACTGAGGACCAGTCATTCGAAATGACTTCTCCATGCATTTTATGCATTGGTAAAAGCACTATGATGAAAAGTGTGATATGTTTTCAGGTATCTCCTATACTAATAGAGCCACATGCTCACCGGTTTGCCACATGATGTAGGCCTATGGACTGAACAAGAAACCACCAAAAATTTTAACCAGTCATCGTTCTCACAACACTGAGGACCAGTCATTCGAAATGACTTCTCCATGCATTTTCTGCATTGGTAAAAGCACTATGATGAAAAGTGTGATATGTTTTCAGGTATCTCCTATACTAATAGAGCCACATGCTCACCGGTTTGCCACATGATGTAGGCCTATGGACTGAACAAGAAACCACCAAAAATTTTAACCAGTCATCGTTCTCACAACACTGAGGACCAGTCATTCGAAATGACTTCTCCATGCATTTTATGCATTGGTAAAAGCACTATGATGAAAAGTGTGATATGTTTTCAGGTATGTCCTATACTAATAGAGCCACATGCTCACCGGTTTGCCACATGATGTAGGCCTATGGACTGAATAAGAAACCACCACAAATGTTAACCAGTCATCGTTCTCACAACACTGAGGACCAGTCATTCGAAATGACTTCTCCATGCATTTTATGCATTGGTAAAAGCACTATGATGAAAAGTGTGATATGTTTTCAGGTATCTCCTATACTAATAGAGCCACATGCTCACCGGTTTGCCACATGATGTAGGCCTATGGACTGAACAAGAAACCACCAAAAATTTTAACCAGTCATCATTCTCACAACACTGAGGACCAGTCATTCGAAATGACTTCTCCATGCATTTTCTGCATTGGTAAAAGCACTATGATGAAAAGTGTGATATGTTTTCAGGTATCTCCTATACTAATAGAGCCACATGCTCACCGGTTTGCCACATGATGTAGGCCTATGGACTGAACAAGAAACCACCAAAAATTTTAACCAGTCATCGTTCTCACAACACTGAGGACCAGTCATTCGAAATGACTTCTCCATGCATTTTATGCATTGGTAAAAGCACTATGATGAAAAGTGTGATATGTTTTCAGGTATCTCCTATACTAATAGAGCCACATGCTCACCGGTTTGCCACATGATGTAGGCCTATGGACTGAACAAGAAACCACCAAAAATTTTAACCAGTCATCGTTCTCACAACACTGAGGACCAGTCATTCGAAATGACTTCTCCATGCATTTTATACATTGGTAAAAGCACTATGATGAAAAGTGTGATATGTTTTCAGGTATCTCCTATACTAATAGAGCCACATGCTCACCGGTTTGCCACATGATGTAGGCCTATGGACTGAACAAGAAACCACCAAAAATTTTTTTTTTTTTCCAAATAATCTTTATTGGATTTTAACAATTAACTGGGCAGGAATGGAAAAGGGAAAAGTGGGGATGCGGGGAGAGGGAAGGGGGGAGTGGAGGGGGGGGCTGGAAGGAAGGGGGGGAGAACGTGGGAAGACAGAAGGGGGAGAGAAGACACTTGAAGTAAGCGACAACAGGTAACCAAATTTGTCAAATGATAAAACAGCATTTGGAAGGTGAATAATTATAATTATATTTATAATACATTTGCTCACGAAAGAGGGGTAGACTCACGGAGCAGTCCTGAATTGCAGACACTTTAGATCAAAGTCCGGTTCGCTTTGTGCCAATTTCAACTGATAATTGCTACGGGAAGACTTCTTCCCAACGAGCCCATTTTTTCGAGCATTTTTTGAGGCTGTCATTATTTAGGGCGAATTTTTGCTTGTATGTTCTATGGAGGTCAATACGATCCTTGATCTCTTGGAATGATGGAGGTTTAGGCTTTTTCCAATTGTATGCGATGGCATTTTTGGTGATCAAGAGAATATTAATGACCAACGCTTTGAGAGGAAAGTGTGTGTCGCTTAATCCCACAGAGAGCAATGCCATCTGAGGAGTCAGGATGAAGTTTTTATTCAGAAGTACTCCAATCAAGCCAGAGATTTTAGACCAAAGAGATTTAATTTTGGGACAGCTCCAGAAGATATGGAGCAGATTGCCCCTGTGTCCGCACGCCCTCCAACAATCTGGGGAGGTATGACCCCCTATCATAGACAGTCTTGCTGGGGTGAGGTACCAGCGTGTGACTAGTTTGAAATAGGACTCTTGTAATGACATAGAAATGGAAGCTGAGTATGAGTGGACCAACGCGCTTTCCCATTCATCTGGGTCAATTATTGTCTGGAGATCTTGCTCCCATTTAAGCATGGAAGGGGATTTCGCGAAGTCTGAATCATGGTTGAACCAGCTATAGATATATCTGTAGCTCCAGAAAATATTGTGGTCAGGGTTACAAATCAGATTTATAGCCGCTTCAGAGAAGCTAGGCTTTTTTGATACGAATTTCTGACATTGATCCTTGAGGATCATGTACTCAAAAAACATAGCAGAGGGGACATTGTAAGTGTTTTTGAGAGAATTAAAAGGGACAAAATTTTCTCCGTCAAATATATGGGAAAGTTTTGTGATTTTGTAGTCGGACCATTTGGGGTTGACCATTTTGTTATGCAACTCAAATATATAAGAGATAGCCAGATTTTTCAGAGACTCGAATCTTTCAGTTCCTCTTTTGGGCCTAGCAAATTTGGACCATGCATTACTTATTGCAATAAAAATTGGGTGGGATTTATTACTAGAATTTTTTATATTCATGAGCTGGTTTAGGATCAATTTTCTAGGGGCTCTATCCAGGTTCAAAGATGATTCGATCTCCAGCCAGGCTGGGTGTTCTGATTTAGACCACCAGGAGCAACTTTGTTTAATCAGGTTTGTGTGGTAATGAGCCAAAATGTTGGGAAGGCCCATTCCCCCTGATGCTTTATTTCTGTAGAGAGTACTAATAGCTACTCTAGCTTTTTTCTTGTTCCATAAGAACTTGTTGATCAGAGTTTGGATGTTAGATAAGTAAGAGGTTGAGATAGGAACAGGGATGGACCTAAATATATATAGGATTTTAGGGATTATAAATGTTTTTACTGATAAGTTCTTTCCCCACCATGAGAGATCTCTCCCTGCAAAGTGGTTCAGATCAGTTGAGATAGTTTTGATTAAGATGTCAAGGTTGGTAGGGACGAGAGAATCTATATTTTTTGTGATTTTTATCCCCAGATAGGTGAAATCGCTAGTTGCCCAGCTCCACGAGGTTGCTTTTGATAATTCTTTGATTTGAGTGGGGTCGAGGTTAAATTGCATAATTTGGGATTTGGTTTTATTGATTTTGAAGTATGAGAGCTGGGAGAAGGTATCTAATAATTTTTGGGTAGCAGGAACAGAAACTATAGGGTTCGTCAGGGTCAGGATGACATCGTCGGCGAAGAGGCCGATTTTGAATTCTCTATTTTTTGTTTGGATGCCGGTTATGCTATTATCTTTTCTTATTGACTGAGCCAGAGGCTCCATCGCCAAAGCGAACAGCAAAGGGGACAGGGGGCAACCCTGACGTGTACCGTTTGTAATTAAAAAAGGAGATGAAAGGTGATTATTGGAAAAAACCCTGGCGGTGGGACCCGAGTACAGAGCCATGATTGCAGAGATAGAATTTGGGTTAAAACCGAATTGTTGTAGAGTGAGTTTTAAGTATGACCAGTTCAGACGGTCAAACGCCTTTTCTGCGTCCAGTGAGGCAAAAATTGAGGGGATTTTTTTTGAATTGATAAGCTTCATCAGGTTTATAATTCTTCTAGTTCCATCGCTCGATTGTCTGCCCCTGACAAACCCTATCTGATCGTTAACTATTAAATTCGGAAGGAAATTATTGATTCTATTTGCAATGATTTTGGAATATAGTTTGATGTCTGAATTGACTAAGGATATTGGCCTATAGTTTGGAAGATGGACTGGGTCGCCTTTGGCTTTGGGGATTAAGATGATTGAGGCCTCCAACATTTCTTTTGGGAACTTGCCAAGAGTTGCAGCAGAATTAAAGATTTTAGACATGTGTGGGGCTAGGATCTCACTGAAAGATTTGAAATACTCGTTGGTGAAGCCGTCCGGCCCTGGGGCTTTCAGAGATTTTAATTTTTTAATGTTTTCGGAAATTTCTTCAGGGGAGAACGGGGCGGTGAGTACATCTATGTTTTCCGGCGTTAGTCTAGGTAGATTAAGATTTGACAAGAATTTTTTAATATCAGTGTCCAATGGTTGTACTAGTTGGGGGTTCGAGTTGAGATTGTATAAATCAGAATAAAAGGCAGCAAACGCCTCCACTATGTCCTGCGGGTGCGTAAGCATGCGACCACCTGGGGGTACTATTTTTATGATCCTATTTTGGATCCTTTGCTTCTTCAATCTGTTTAGCATGAACCTGTTAGGCTTGTTTAGGGAGGTAAATTGTTTGAATTTTAAAGACCCAATTGACGCGTCATAAAAGGAGAAGATTATGGTCCTCAACTCCTGCCTAAGGGACATCAGTTCAGTATGTTGACTGGGAGAGTGGATGGTTGAGTTAGCAAGTTCTGTTTCCTTGATTTTTATTTTTGACTGTAACTCTTTTATTTTGGCCCTATTTTGCTTTTTTTCCCTAGCGGAAATTTGGATTAACGCCCCTCTGACCACAGCCTTATGGGCGTTCCAGAGGGTGAATGGGTCAATTGAATCTGAATTATTCTCTCTAAAGTAATTTTTGATAGTCTGGTTTATTGCGTTTTTATGGACTGGATTACAAAGAATAGAAGAGTTGCACCTCCATGAAATGTGAGATTTGGATGCTGGACCGTAAGTTAGTTCTGCAGTGACAGGGGAGTGGTCTGAGATTGTTTTAGGAAGGATTGAGATTTTTCTAAATTTTGGTAGTGAAAAAATGTTGGAGATTATCAGGTCGATTCTAGAGGCGGACTGATGCACGTCAGAAAAGTGAGTGTACTCAATAGAGGTGGTGTTGAGACATCTGAAAATGTCATACATTTCATTTTGGTGGAGCCATTTGTTTAGGGTCAAATATTTATGCCTGTTTTGGGATGAGGAGTCGAGGTGGCCATCAGGAACCGCGTTGAAATCTCCCACCACTACTAAGTCACCCTTCTTTATTTCCAACACCTTTCTCATGAGCCTATCCAGAAATCTAATTTGGCCTTTGTTCGGGACGTATATGTTGACAATAGTGAAAGGATGGTTATTGATGTTACCGATTAGGATATGAAAATTACCTTTTCAGTCCTTACATTCCTTGATGAGTTCAAATGATACATTGTGACTAATTATGGTCATAACACCGGCTTTCTTTTTGCTGCCACAAGATTCGAAAACCTGTGAGAACTTATCTGTAAATTTTGGGTGATCGTTGGCTCTAAATTTGGTTTCTTGTATGCACATGATATCGGACTTTGATCTAACCAGTTCATTTTTGATAGAGGACCTCTTTCTCGGGATGTTAAGACCCCTAACATTATATGTCATTATCTTAAGAGACATGTTTAATTAAGGGTGGAGGGATATGAAGAAGTTATTCACCTGTGGATACCTGTAAGTAAATTTAGAAACTTATATAACAGAAATACACTAAAAAATTACTTTTAGTGTGCAGTAAGATCAAGATACAAAGTAAAGCAACACACACTTGAAAACTTGACTTGTCCTCTCCGAAGAAACCCTCCAGTGGGTTCTTCGCTGCTCGGGGGAAAGTTCGTGAAAGAGCTCTGGATGGAACTTGAGGCATCCTCCGAGTTATAGAAAAAGTGGACAAAGGAATACAAAATTTTAATATAAACATTATGAACACTATAAACATTATGAACATTATAACATTGGTAACATCTTGGACCTTGAAACCCCCTACAAGGAATTATTTATAGGCAGCAGGTTAAGGTCATATCGTATAGATTACTCAGGGAAAGATAACACTTAAACTAAACTAAGTGATAGAAGAGATGAATCTTTCTCCGTCTTCAGGAGTACTGATGGGGATAGTTTTACTTTTGTATTGTACCAGAAGCTTCAGCGGGAACCCCCATTTATATGAGATTCCCATGTCTTTCAGAGAATTTGTCACTTTCTTAAAGGCTCTCCTACCCTCCAGAGTCTCTCTGGATAGATCCGCGAATAGTTTTAAGTTCTCAAAGGGCTCAGGGAACTTTTTCTCCACTTTGATAAAGTTTTGAAGCTGTTCTTTTATGTGGAAGAAGTGAATCCTAAGAATTGTGTCTCTAGGAAGGTCTGCAGCAACGCTTGAGGGCTTGGGCAGTCTATGGATCCTGTCTATTGTGAGCTCTTGGGGTGAAATGGATGGGATAACTTTTTTAATCAAGGATTGGGCGAAGTTGAGGAGTTTATCTGGGGTGACGTTTTCGGGGATGCCGCGAATTTTTACGTTATTACGTCTGCTTCTGTCCTCCAGGTCAGCCATTTTTAATCTGAGTCGGTTTACTTCTGACCTGAGATCTTTATTTTCGGCTGTATGCCTGGCCACAGTTTTCTCCAACCCCTTAATTTTTTCCTCCTGTTTTCCTAATTTTTCAGTGAACATCTCCATTGATTTATGTATCTGGCTAGAGTGTTTTTCAAAATTGAGGTGCATTTCCTCTCTGATTTGTTTGGTTATTATTTTCATATGAGCATCCATCATGCTCAGGAAATGTGAAGTAGAGTCCTCTAAGCCAGTTTGTGCATTTTTTGTTCTTCTTCTCACTGGGCTTGCGTTCGGAGAAAAATCTTCCGAGTCGTAGCCCGAGTAATCGGAAGCAACTTTTCTCTCATCCCCCCACTCAACTGGACCCGGCCTTTTTTTTGAAATGGACGTATCCATTTCTGTGTCCTTGTTGTGGTGTTGTGAAGGTTTGTTTTGGGACTTGTTACGTTGTACTGATTTGTCACCTGGACTGTTAAGAGGGGTCCTTGGGGACCTAGATCTAGATCTGGATCTGGCCTTAACTGGGCTTATAACATTTACCAGATCTAGGGAGGGATTGCGACCTGATGAGTATGGTTTATTGGATTTTTGAGAGTTGGGCTGGGGGAGCTTTGAGATGTAGTTTTTGGCATTTGAGCGGCTCATTGTTACTGAGTAGTAAACTGATTATTAGAGAAATTTGGTGTTAGGACTGTGTGACTGGCCGAATCCAATGCGCAGCAATATCACAAACACACGCAAGTATTTCACAGCCACTCTCTGGGCCAAATCAGCCCACCGATGCAACAAATATGCAGTAAGGAAATATTATCACTAGGAACTCTCACTGAGCCCACTCCCTGAGTCTATACAGGAGATTACATACACAGTTATGCGCTCCTTTAACCTTTAAGTAGTATAAAGAAGATATGGTAAGCTATACACTCAAATGTAGCAGAGAGTGCTGAACGGCCAGTGAGCAATGAGTTAAACTGTGTGAAACTGAGTGAAAGTGAGACAGGAATTATCAATATATAGCAGTGTTTGCTGAGGGTATGGGCCAGTGAGTCAGATGTGGGCCCCTTGATCCCTGTCTCAGAGAAGTCAGTTTTTTCTAGAGATGTAGCAGAGCCGAGCGAGCCCTGTCTGGTACTATGTTAGACTATAAGAAATAACAGAATGTCACATATAATCCAGCGCTGGGCACAACAAATACAAAACAATATATTAACTGTGAATTCTTGTTTCTTCTTGTTCACTAACACCCACTCCAGAAATCCTCATAGATTCCAGGAGGGAAAGGGTAAAATGCAGGGTGCTTGGTTGTACAAACAGGAGTTGCTGAGCAGCTTTCCCTAAGAGCTTGTATCTGGGAGCTGTGGGAATCCCAGGAATTTAGCTGTGTGGGGTTGAGTTCACAGGTGGTTAATCACTCCTCAACTCAGTTAGAGGTTAGCAGTAAATGTCAGACTCAGTAAAGACTGCTTAAGTGAACATCAGCGATGAAGGAGTTAGTTACCGGCTTTACCGGTGTGGGAGCCGCCGCTCAGTTGTCTGGTGCGGCTTAATGTGGCTCAGGGGTTCCCTCCAGGGAGCCCTTATGTTTTGCAGAGGGGGGGAGAGAGGGGGGGGCCGTCCGAACGGCGTGCACAGCGATGTGAATATATGCGTGGGGGGGCGCCCGGGATATCAGCTGCAAGTGCGGCGCTGAAGTTTGCAGGGTCAATACTGCAGCCGCACAAGGGTTAAGGTCTCTGAGTGCTGTGCCCGGGAAGTGAGAGGGGGAGCACAGTAAATCAGCCGCAGGTGCGGCGCTGCTGTGCTGCAGGCTCTCGCTGCAGCTATGCAGGGGTTAATCCTGCCGAGTGCTGTGCCCGGGAAGTGAGTGGGGGAGCCCGGTAAAACAGCCGCTGGTGCGGCGCTGCTGTGCTGCAGACTCAGGCTGCAGCGACACTGCTGATGATAAGTTCCGAGTGCTGGGGCCGGGACTGAGGGGGAGGGTGAGTCGCCAGGACGCGGTCACCTTACCCGATGCTGAGCGTGGATCCGCTGCTGTGTTCGCGCTTCTGCAGCGCTCCGGAGTGGGGAGGACCGCTGGAGGTCTTCAGTCTCTCCAGCGCGCCTGGCACAGCGCGGCTGAAGGGCTCTTTGCGAGCTGCTTGGCGCCCGCCTTGTCGTCAGGGAGAGGTGGAGGAGGGGAGCGCACACCTGCGCCCTCCTCCCCGGGTCCCGGCGGCCGCGGGGAATAGATGCTGCAGCGTCCTCTGCTACTTCACTCAGCCCGCAGCTCCTGCGGGACTGAGGCTTGGGGCTGCAGAGGGGGAGAGGAGAGCGCACCGCAGCGCTCACCCTCTCCGGGTAAATGCTTCTCGGCGGCCGCTGTGTGCTGGTGCTGGGGCGGCTCTGACTGCTTCAGTCAGACCGCGCCAGCACTCGCTGCTGATCTCAGGCTCCGGCGGTGTGTGAAGCTGTGCGTTCTGCCCCCTGCTCGCCCGCCCTGCAAGGGGGAGGAGGGGAGCCCTTCGGACTGATGTTGGAGCCGCAGTGGATGGGTCCGGGCGAGGGGGGGATTCGTTTTCACAGCACCTGTGGGATCTGAGCCGAGGGGTCCATCAGGGGGGCCCTCTTGTGTGCAGATCTTCTTTGCCCAGCAATAAGGGCTTACCGGGAGGCTTTGTGGTCAGGCCAAAGACAAGGCCTCAGACATGCGGCTAGGCCCAAAGCCTTCAAAGTCTTCAAATAGTGTCCGATTTTGACAATAAAGGTCTCCAAATGACCCCGATAGTCTTGGGAGTCAGTATCCACTGCCCAAAGGTGAGAAAAAACGATTTAGATTGTAGATGTGTGCCAATTTAGAGGATGCCTCCTCAGAGCTCTCTGGCAGCACAACCTACACCATTGCTGCCTAGGCCACGCCCCCGAAACCACCAAAAATTTTAACCAGTCATCGTTCTCACAACACTGAGGACCAGTCATTCGAAATGACTTCTCCATGCATTTTATGCATTGGTAAAAGCACTATGATGAAAAGTGTGATATGTTTTCAGGTATCTCCTATACTAATAGAGTCACATGCTCACCGGTTTGCCACATGATGTAGGCCCATGGACTGAACAAGAAACCACCAAAAATTTTAACCAGTCATCGTTCTCACAACACTGAGGACCAGTCATTCGAATTGACTTCTCCATACATTTTATGCATTGGTAAAAGCACTATGATGAAAAGTGTGATGTTTTCAGGTATCTCCTATACTAATAGAGCCAAATGCTCACCGGTTTGCCACATGATGTAGGCCTATGGACTGAACAAGAAACCACCAAAATTTTAACCAGTCATCGTTCTCACAACACTGAGGACCAGTCATTCGAAATGACTTCTCCATGCATTTTATGCATTGGTAAAAGCACTATGATGAAAAGTGTGATATGTTTTCAGGTATCTCCTATACTAATAGAGCCACATGCTCACCGGTTTGCCACATGATGTAGGCCTATGGACTGAACAAGAAACCACCAAAAATTTTAACCAGTCATCGTTCTCACAACACTGAGGACCAGTCATTCGAAATGACTTCTCCATGCATTTTATGCATTGGTAAAAGCACTATGATGAAAAGTGTGATATGTTTTCAGGTATCTCCTATACTAATAGAGCCACATGCTCACCGGTTTGCCACATGATGTAGGCCCATGGACTGAACAAGAAACCACCAAAAATTTTAACCAGTCATCGTTCTCACAACACTGAGGACCAGTCATTCGAAATGACTTCTCCATGCATTTTATGCATTGGTAAAAGCACTATGATGAAAAGTGTGATATGTTTTCAGGTATCTCCTATACTAATAGAGCCACATGCTCACCGGTTTGCCACATGATGTAGGCCTATGGACTGAACAAGAAACCACCAAAAATTTTAACCAGTCATCGTTCTCACAACACTGAGGACCAGTCATTCGAAATGACTTCTCCATGCATTTTATGCATTGGTAAAAGCACTATGATGAAAAGTGTGATATGTTTTCAGGTATCTCCTATACTAATAGAGCCACATGCTCACCGGTTTGCCACATGATGTAGGCCTATGGACTGAACAAGAAACCACCAAAAATTTTAACCAGTCATCGTTCTCAATACACTGAGGACCAGTCATTCGAAATGACTTCTCCATGCATTTTATGCATTGGTAAAAGCACTATGATGAAAAGTGTGATATGTTTTCAGGTATCTCCTATACTAATAGAGCCACATGCTCACCGGTTTGCCACATGATGTAGGCCTATGGACTGAACAAGAAACCACCAAAAATTTTAACCAGTCATCGTTCTCACAACACTGAGGACCAGTCATTCGAAATGACTTCTCCATGCATTTTATGCATTGGTAAAAGCACTATGATGAAAAGTGTGATATGTTTTCAGGTATCTCCTATACTAATAGAGCCACATGCTCACCGGTTTGCCACATGATGTAGGCCTATGGACTGAACAAGA
Organism: Ranitomeya imitator; assembly: GCF_032444005.1. Lineage (NCBI taxonomy): Eukaryota > Metazoa > Chordata > Amphibia > Anura > Dendrobatidae > Ranitomeya > Ranitomeya imitator. Next base: position 26,821 of record NW_027194745.1, read on the forward strand.
AACCACCAAAAATTTTAACCAGTCATCGTTCTCACAACACTGAGGACCAGTCATTCGAAATGACTTCTCCATGTATTTTATGCATTGGTAAAAGCACTATGATGAAAAGTGTGATATGTTTTCAGGTATCTCCTATACTAATAGAGCCACATGCTCACCGGTTTGCCACATGATGTAGGCCTATGGACTGAACAAGAAACCACCAAAAATTTTAACCAGTCATCGTTCTCACAACACTGAGGACCAGTCATTCGAAATGACTTCTCCATGCATTTTATGCATTGGTAAAAGCACTATGATGAAAAGTGTGATATGTTTTCAGGTATCTCCTATACTAATAGAGCCACATGCTCACCGGTTTGCCACATGATGTAGGCCTATGGACTGAACAAGAAACCACCAAAAATTTTAACCAGTCATCGTTCTCACAACACTGAGGACCAGTCATTCGAAATGACTTCTCCATGCATTTTATGCATTGGTAAAAGCACTATGATGAAAAGTGTGATATGTTTTCAGGTATCTCCTATACTAATAGAGCCACATGCTCACCGGTTTGCCACATGATGTAGGCCTATGGACTGAACAAGAAACCACCAAAAATTTTAACCAGTCATCGTTCTCACAACACTGAGGACCAGTCATTCGAAATGACTTCTCCATGCATTTTATGCATTGGTAAATGCACTATGATGAAAAGTGTGATATGTTTTCAGGTATCTCCTATACTATATAGAGCCACATGCTCACCGGTTTGCCACATGATGTAGGCCTATTGGACTGAACAAGAAACCACCAAAAATTTTAACCAGTCATCGTTCTCACAACACTGAGGACCAGTCATTCGAAATGACTTCACCATGCATTTTATGCATTGGTAAGAGCACTATGATGAAAAGTGTGATATGTTTTCAGGTATCTCCTATACTAATAGAGCCACATGCTCACCGGTTTGCCACATGATGTAGGCCTATGGACTGAACAAGAAACCACCAAAAATTTTAACCAGTCATCGTTCTCACAACACTGAGGACCAGTCATTCGAAATGACTTCTCCATGCATTTTATGCATTGGTAAAAGCACTATGATGAAAAGTGTGATATGTTTTCAGGTATCTCCTATACTAATAGAGCCACATGCTCACCGGTTTGCCACATGATGTAGGCCTATGGACTGAACAAGAAACCACCAAAAATTTTAACCAGTCATCGTTCTCACAACACTGAGGACCAGTCATTCGAAATGACTTCTCCATGCATTTTATGCATTGGTAAAAGCACTATGATGAAAAGTGTGATATGTTTTCAGGTATTTCCTATACTAATAGAGCCACATGCTCACCGGTTTGCCACATGATGTAGGCCTATGGACTGAACAAGAAACCACCAAAAATTTTAACCAGTCATCGTTCTCACAACACTGAGGACCAGTCATTCGAAATGACTTCTCCATGCATTTTATGCATTGGTAAAAGCACTATGATGAAAAGTGTGATATGTTTTCAGGTATCTCCTATACTAATAGAGCCACATGCTCACTGGTTTGCCACATGATGTAGGCCTATGGACTGAACAAGAAACCACCAAAAATTTTAACCAGTCATCGTTCTCACAACACTGAGGACCAGTCATTCGAAATGACTTCTCCATGCATTTTATGCATTGGTAAAAGCACTATGATGAAAAGTGTGATATGTTTTCAGGTATCTCCTATACTAATAGAGCCACATGCTCACCGGTTTGCCACATGATGTAGGCCTATGGACTGAACAAGAAACCACCAAAAATTTTAACCAGTCATCATTCTCACAACACTGAGGACCAGTCATTCGAAATGACTTCTCCATGCATTTTATGCATTGGTAAAAGCACTATGATGAAAAGTGTGATATGTTTTCAGGTATCTCCTATACTAATAGAGCCACATGCTCACTGGTTTGCCACATGATGTAGGCCTATGGACTGAACAAGAAACCACCAAAAATTTTAACCAGTCATCGTTCTCACAACACTGAGGACCAGTCATTCGAAATGACTTCTCCATGCATTTTATGCATTGGTAAAAGCACTATGATGAAAAGTGTGATATGTTTTCAGGTATCTCCTATACTAATAGAGCCACATGCTCACTGGTTTGCCACATGATGTAGGCCTATGGACTGAACAAGAAACCACCAAAAATTTTAACCAGTCATCGTTCTCACAACACTGAGGACCAGTCATTCGAAATGACTTCTCCATGCATTTTATGCATTGGTAAAAGCACTATGATGAAAAGTGTGATATGTTTTCAGGTATCTCCTAAACTAATAGAGCCACATGCTCACCGGTTTGCCACATGATGTAGGCCTATGGACTGAACAAGAAACGACCAAAAATTTTAACCAGTCATCGTTCTCACAACACTGAGGACCAGTCATTCGAAATGACTTCTCCATGCATTTTATGCATTGGTAAAAGCACTATGATGAAAAGTGTGATATGTTTTCAGGTATCTCCTATACTAATAGAGCCACATGCTCACCGGTTTGCCACATGATGTAGGCCTATGGACTGAACAAGAAACCACCAAAAATTTTAACAAGTCATCGTTCTCACAACACTGAGGACCAGTCATTCGAAATGACTTCTCCATGCATTTTATGCATTGGTAAAAGCACTATGATGAAAAGTGTGATATGTTTTCAGGTATCTCCTATACTAATAGAGCCACATGCTCACCGGTTTGCCACATGATGTAGGCCTATGGACTGAACAAGAAACCACCAAAAATTTTAACCAGTCATCGTTCTCACAACACTGAGGACCAGTCATTCGAAATGACTTCTCCATGCATTTTATGCATTGGTAAAAGCACTATGATGAAAAGTGTGATATGTTTTCAGGTATTTCCTATACTAATAGAGCCACATGCTCACCGGTTTGCCACATGATGTAGGCCTATGGACTGAACAAGAAACCACCAAAAATTTTAACCAGTCATCGTTCTCACAACACTGAGGACCAGTCATTCGAAATGACTTCTCCATGCATTTTATGCATTGGTAAATGCACTATGATGAAAAGTGTGATATGTTTTCAGGTATCTCCTATACTAATAGAGCCACATGCTCACCGGTTTGCCACATGATGTAGGCCTATGGACTGAACAAGAAACCACCAAAAATTTTAACCAGTCATCGTTCTCACAACACTGAGGACCAGTCATTCGAAATGACTTCACCATGCATTTTATGCATTGGTAAAAGCACTATGATGAAAAGTGTGATATGTTTTCAGGTATCTCCTATACTAATAGAGCCACATGCTCACCGGTTTGCCACATGATGTAGGCCTATGGACTGATCAAGAAACCACCAAAAATTTTAACCAGTCATCGTTCTCACAACACTGAGGCCCAGTCATTCGAAATGACTTCTCCATGCATTTTATGCATTGGTAAAAGCACTATGATGAAAAGTGTGATATGTTTTCAGGTATCTCCTATACTAATAGAGCCACATGCTCACCGGTTTGCCACATGATGTAGGCCTATGGACTGAACAAGAAACCACCAAAAATTTTAACCAGTCATCGTTCTCACAACACTGAGGACCAGTCATTCGAAATGACTTCTCCATGCATTTTATGCATTGGTAAATGCACTATGATGAAAAGTGTGATATGTTTTCAGGTATCTCCTATACTAATAGAGCCACATGCTCACCGGTTTGCCACATGATGTAGGCCTATGGACTGAACAAGAAACCACCAAAAATTTTAACCAGTCATCGTTCTCACAACACTGAGGACCAGTCATTCGAAATGACTTCTCCATGCATTTTATGCATTGGTAAAAGCACTATGATGAAAAGTGTGATATGTTTTCAGGTATCTCCTAAACTAATAGAGCCACATGCTCACCGATTTGCCACATGATGTAGGCCTATGGACTGAACAAGAAACGACCAAAAATTTTAGCCAGTCATCGTTCTCACAACACTGAGGACCAGTCATTCGAAATGACTTCTCCATGCATTTTATGCATTGGTAAAAGCACTATGATGAAAAGTGTGATATGTTTTCAGGTATCTCCTATACTAATAGAGCCACATGCTCACCGGTTTGCCACATGATGTAGGCCTATGGACTGAACAAGAAACCACCAAAAATTTTAACCAGTCATCATTCTCACAACACTGAGGACCAGTCATTCGAAATGACTTCTCCATGCATTTTATGCATTGGTAAAAGCACTATGATGAAAAGTGTGATATGTTTTCAGGTATCTCCTATACTAATAGAGCCACATGCTCACCGGTTTGCCACATGATGTAGGCCTATGGACTGAACAAGAAACCACCAAAAATTTTAACCAGTCATCATTCTCACAACACTGAGGACCAGTCATTCGAAATGACTTCTCCATGCATTTTATGCATTGGTAAAAGCACTATGATGAAAAGTGTGATATGTTTTCAGGTATCTCCTATACTAATAGAGCCACATGCTCACTGGTTTGCCACATGATGTAGGCCTATGGACTGAACAAGAAACCACCAAAAATTTTAACCAGTCATCGTTCTCACAACACTGAGGACCAGTCATTCGAAATGACTTCTCCATGCATTTTATGCATTGGTAAAAGCACTATGATGAAAAGTGTGATATGTTTTCAGGTATCTCCTATACTAATAGAGCCACATGCTCACTGGTTTGCCACATGATGTAGGCCTATGGACTGAACAAGAAACCACCAAAAATTTTAACCAGTCATCGTTCTCACAACACTGAGGACCAGTCATTCGAAATGACTTCTCCATGCATTTTATGCATTGGTAAAAGCACTATGATGAAAAGTGTGATATGTTTTCAGGTATCTCCTAAACTAATAGAGCCACATGCTCACCGGTTTGCCACATGATGTAGGCCTATGGACTGAACAAGAAACGACCAAAAATTTTAACCAGTCATCGTTCTCACAACACTGAGGACCAGTCATTCGAAATGACTTCTCCATGCATTTTATGCATTGGTAAAAGCACTATGATGAAAAGTGTGATATGTTTTCAGGTATCTCCTATACTAATAGAGCCACATGCTCACCGGTTTGCCACATGATGTAGGCCTATGGACTGAACAAGAAACCACCAAAAATTTTAACAAGTCATCGTTCTCACAACACTGAGGACCAGTCATTCGAAATGACTTCTCCATGCATTTTATGCATTGGTAAAAGCACTATGATGAAAAGTGTGATATGTTTTCAGGTATCTCCTATACTAATAGAGCCACATGCTCACCGGTTTGCCACATGATGTAGGCCTATGGACTGAACAAGAAACCACCAAAAATTTTAACCAGTCATCGTTCTCACAACACTGAGGACCAGTCATTCGAAATGACTTCTCCATGCATTTTATGCATTGGTAAAAGCACTATGATGAAAAGTGTGATATGTTTTCAGGTATTTCCTATACTAATAGAGCCACATGCTCACCGGTTTGCCACATGATGTAGGCCTATGGACTGAACAAGAAACCACCAAAAATTTTAACCAGTCATCGTTCTCACAACACTGAGGACCAGTCATTCGAAATGACTTCTCCATGCATTTTATGCATTGGTAAATGCACTATGATGAAAAGTGTGATATGTTTTCAGGTATCTCCTATACTAATAGAGCCACATGCTCACCGGTTTGCCACATGATGTAGGCCTATGGACTGAACAAGAAACCACCAAAAATTTTAACCAGTCATCGTTCTCACAACACTGAGGACCAGTCATTCGAAATGACTTCACCATGCATTTTATGCATTGGTAAAAGCACTATGATGAAAAGTGTGATATGTTTTCAGGTATCTCCTATACTAATAGAGCCACATGCTCACCGGTTTGCCACATGATGTAGGCCTATGGACTGATCAAGAAACCACCAAAAATTTTAACCAGTCATCGTTCTCACAACACTGAGGCCCAGTCATTCGAAATGACTTCTCCATGCATTTTATGCATTGGTAAAAGCACTATGATGAAAAGTGTGATATGTTTTCAGGTATCTCCTATACTAATAGAGCCACATGCTCACCGGTTTGCCACATGATGTAGGCCTATGGACTGAACAAGAAACCACCAAAAATTTTAACCAGTCATCGTTCTCACAACACTGAGGACCAGTCATTCGAAATGACTTCTCCATGCATTTTATGCATTGGTAAATGCACTATGATGAAAAGTGTGATATGTTTTCAGGTATCTCCTATACTAATAGAGCCACATGCTCACCGGTTTGCCACATGATGTAGGCCTATGGACTGAACAAGAAACCACCAAAAATTTTAACCAGTCATCGTTCTCACAACACTGAGGACCAGTCATTCGAAATGACTTCTCCATGCATTTTATGCATTGGTAAAAGCACTATGATGAAAAGTGTGATATGTTTTCAGGTATCTCCTAAACTAATAGAGCCACATGCTCACCGATTTGCCACATGATGTAGGCCTATGGACTGAACAAGAAACGACCAAAAATTTTAGCCAGTCATCGTTCTCACAACACTGAGGACCAGTCATTCGAAATGACTTCTCCATGCATTTTATGCATTGGTAAAAGCACTATGATGAAAAGTGTGATATGTTTTCAGGTATCTCCTATACTAATAGAGCCACATGCTCACCGGTTTGCCACATGATGTAGGCCTATGGACTGAACAAGAAACCACCAAAAATTTTAACCAGTCATCATTCTCACAACACTGAGGACCAGTCATTCGAAATGACTTCTCCATGCATTTTATGCATTGGTAAAAGCACTATGATGAAAAGTGTGATATGTTTTCAGGTATCTCCTATACTAATAGAGCCACATGCTCACCGGTTTGCCACATGATGTAGGCATATGGACTGAACAAGAAACCACCAAAAATTTTAACCAGTCATCGTTCTCACAACACTGAGGACCAGTCATTCGAAATGACTTCTCCATGCATTTTATGCATTGGTAAAAGCACTATGATGAAAAGTGTGATATGTTTTCAGGTATCTCCTATACTAATAGAGCCACATGCTCACCGGTTTGCCACATGATGTAGGCCTATGGACTGAACAAGAAACCACCAAAAATTTTAACCAGTCATCGTTCTCACAACACTGAGGACCAGTCATTCGAAATGACTTCTCCATGCATTTTATGCATTGGTAAAAGCACTATGATGAAAAGTGTGATATGTTTTCAGGTATCTCCTATACTAATAGAGCCACATGCTCACCGGTTTGCCACATGATGTAGGCCTATGGACTGAACAAGAAACCACCAAAAATTTTAACCAGTCATCGTTCTCACAACACTGAGGACCAGTCATTCGAAATGACTTCTCCATGCATTTTATGCATTGGTAAAAGCACTATGATGAAAAGTGTGATATGTTTTCAGGTATCTCCTATACTAATAGAGCCACATGCTCACCGGTTTGCCACATGATGTAGGCCCATGGACTGAACAAGAAACCACCAAAAATTTTAACCAGTCATCATTCTCACAACACTGAGGACCAGTCATTCGAAATGACTTCTCCATGCATTTTATGCATTGGTAAAAGCACTATGATGAAAAGTGTGATATGTTTTCAGGTATCTCCTATACTAATAGAGCCACATGCTCACCGGTTTGCCACATGATGTAGGCCTATGGACTGAACAAGAAACCACCAAAAATTTTAACCAGTCATCGTTCTCACAACACTGAGGACCAGTCATTCGAAATGACTTCTCCATGCATTTTATGCATTGGTAAAAGCACTATGATGAAAAGTGTGATATGTTTTCAGGTATCTCCTATACTAATAGAGCCACATGCTCACTGGTTTGCCACATGATGTAGGCCTATGGACTGAACAAGAAACCACCAAAAATTTTAACCAGTCATCGTTCTCACAACACTGAGGACCAGTCATTCGAAATGACTTCTCCATGCATTTTATGCATTGGTAAAAGCACTATGATGAAAAGTGTGATATGTTTTCAGGTATCTCCTATACTAATAGAGCCACATGCTCACCGGTTTGCCACATGATGTAGGCCTATGGACTGAACAAGAAACCAACAAAAATTTTAACCAGTCATCGTTCTCACAACACTGAGGACCAGTCATTCGAAATGACTTCTCCATGCATTTTATGCATTGGTAAAAGCACTATGATGAAAAGTGTGATATGTTTTCAGGTATCTCCTAAACTAATAGAGCCACATGCTCACCGGTTTGCCACATGATGTAGGCCTATGGACTGAACAAGAAACGACCAAAAATTTTAACCAGTCATCATTCTCACAACACTGAGGACCAGTCATTCGAAATGACTTCTCCATGCATTTTATGCATTGGTAAAAGCACTATGATGAAAAGTGTGATATGTTTTCAGGTATCTCCTATACTAATAGAGCCACATGCTCACCGGTTTGCCACATGATGTAGGCCTATGGACTGAACAAGAAACCACCAAAAATTTTAACCAGTCATCATTCTCACAACACTGAGGACCAGTCATTCGAAATGACTTCTCCATGCATTTTATGCATTGGTAAAAGCACTATGATGAAAAGTGTGATATGTTTTCAGGTATCTCCTATACTAATAGAGCCACATGCTCACCGGTTTGCCACATGATGTAGGCCCATGGACTGAACAAGAAACCACCAAAAATTTTAACCAGTCATCGTTCTCACAACACTGAGGACCAGTCATTCGAAATGACTTCTCCATGCATTTTATGCATTGGTAAAAGCACTATGATGAAAAGTGTGATATGTTTTCAGGTATCTCCTATACTAATAGAGTCACATGCTCACCGGTTTGCCACATGATGTAGGCCCATGGACTGAACAAGAAACCACCAAAAATTTTAACCAGTCATCGTTCTCACAACACTGAGGACCAGTCATTCGAATTGACTTCTCCATGCATTTTATGCATTGGTAAAAGCACTATGATGAAAAGTGTGATATGTTTTCAGGTATCTCCTATACTAATAGAGCCACATGCTCACCGGTTTGCCACATGATGTAGGCCTATGGACTGAACAAGAAACCACCAAAAATTTTAACCATTCATCGTTCTAACAACACTGAGGACCAGTCATTCGAAATGACTTCTCCATGCATTTTATGCATTGGTAAAAGCACTATGATGAAAAGTGTGATATGTTTTCAGGTATCTCCTATACTAATAGAGCCACATGCTCACCGGTTTGCCACATGATGTAGGCCTATGGACTGAACAAGAAACCACCAAAAATTTTAACCAGTCATCGTTCTCACAACACTGAGGACCAGTCATTCGAAATGACTTCTCCATGCATTTTATGCATTGGTAAAAGCACTATGATGAAAAGTGTGATATGTTTTCAGGTATCTCCTATACTAATAGAGCCACATGCTCACCGGTTTGCCACATGATGTAGGCCTATGGACTGAACAAGAAACCACCAAAAATTTTAACCAGTCATCATTCTCACAACACTGAGGACCAGTCATTCGAAATGACTTCTCCATGCATTTTCTGCATTGGTAAAAGCACTATGATGAAAAGTGTGATATGTTTTCAGGTATCTCCTATACTAATAGAGCCACATGCTCACCGGTTTGCCACATGATGTAGGCCTATGGACTGAACAAGAAACCACCAAAAATTTTAACCAGTCATCGTTCTCACAACACTGAGGACCAGTCATTCGAAATGACTTCTCCATGCATTTTATGCATTGGTAAAAGCACTATGATGAAAAGTGTGATATGTTTTCAGGTATCTCCTATACTAATAGAGCCACATGCTCACCGGTTTGCCACATGATGTAGGCCTATGGACTGAACAAGAAACCACCAAAAATTTTAACCATTCATCGTTCTAACAACACTGAGGACCAGTCATTCGAAATGACTTCTCCATGCATTTTATGCATTGGTAAAAGCACTATGATGAAAAGTGTGATATGTTTTCAGGTATCTCCTATACTAATAGAGCCACATGCTCACCGGTTTGCCACATGATGTAGGCCTATGGACTGAACAAGAAACCACCAAAAATTTTAACCAGTCATCGTTCTCACAACACTGAGGACCAGTCATTCGAAATGACTTCTCCATGCATTTTATGCATTGGTAAAAGCACTATGATGAAAAGTGTGATATGTTTTCAGGTATCTCCTATACTAATAGAGCCACATGCTCACCGGTTTGCCACATGATGTAGGCCTATGGACTGAACAAGAAACCACCAAAAATTTTAACCAGTCATCATTCTCACAACACTGAGGACCAGTCATTCGAAATGACTTCTCCATGCATTTTCTGCATTGGTAAAAGCACTATGATGAAAAGTGTGATATGTTTTCAGGTATCTCCTATACTAATAGAGCCACATGCTCACCGGTTTGCCACATGATGTAGGCCTATGGACTGAACAAGAAACCACCAAAAATTTTAACCAGTCATCGTTCTCACAACACTGAGGACCAGTCATTCGAAATGACTTCTCCATGCATTTTATGCATTGGTAAAAGCACTATGATGAAAAGTGTGATATGTTTTCAGGTATCTCCTATACTAATAGAGCCACATGCTCACCGGTTTGCCACATGATGTAGGCCTATGGACTGAACAAGAAACCACCAAAATTTTAACCAGTCATCGTTCTCACAACACTGAGGACCAGTCATTCGAAATGACTTCTCCATGCATTTTATGCATTGGTAAAAGCACTATGATGAAAAGTGTGATATGTTTTCAGGTATCTCCTATACTAATAGAGCCACATGCTCACCGGTTTGCCACATGATGTAGGCCCATGGACTGAACAAGAAACCACCAAAAATTTTAACCAGTCATCGTTCTCACAACACTGAGGACCAGTCATTCGAAATGACTTCTCCATGCATTTTATGCATTGGTAAAAGCACTATGATGAAAAGTGTGATATGTTTTCAGGTATCTCCTATACTAATAGAGCCACATGCTCACCGGCTTGCCACATGATGTAGGCCTATGGACTGAACAAGAAACCACCAAAAATTTTAACCAGTCATCGTTCTCACAACACTGAGGACCAGTCATTCGAAATGACTTCTCCATGCATTTTATGCATTGGTAAAAGCACTATGATGAAAAGTGTGATATGTTTTCAGGTATCTCCTATACTAATAGAGCCACATGCTCACCGGTTTGCCACATGATGTAGGCCTATGGACTGAACAAGAAACCACCAAAAATTTTAACCAGTCATCGTTCTCACAACACTGAGGACCAGTCATTCGAAATGACTTCTCCATGCATTTTATGCATTGGTAAAAGCACTATGATGAAAAGTGTGATATGTTTTCAGGTATCTCCTATACTAATAGAGCCACATGCTCACCGGTTTGCCACATGATGTAGGCCTATGGACTGAACAAGAAACCACCAAAAATTTTAACCAGTCATCGTTCTCACAACACTGAGGACCAGTCATTCGAAATGACTTCTCCATGCATTTTATGCATTGGTAAAAGCACTATGATGAAAAGTGTGATATGTTTTCAGGTATCTCCTATACTAATAGAGCCACATGCTCACCGGTTTGCCACATGATGTAGGCCTATGGACTGAACAAGAAACCACCAAAAATTTTAACCAGTCATCATTCTCACAACACTGAGGACCAGTCATTCGAAATGACTTCTCCATGCATTTTCTGCATTGGTAAAAGCACTATGATGAAAAGTGTGATATGTTTTCAGGTATCTCCTATACTAATAGAGCCACATGCTCACCGGTTTGCCACATGATGTAGGCCTATGGACTGAACAAGAAACCACCAAAAATTTTAACCAGTCATTGTTCTCACAACACTGAGGACCAGTCATTCGAAATGACTTCTCCATGCATTTTATGCATTGGTTAAAGCACTATGATGAAAAGTGTGATATGTTTTCAGGTATCTCCTATACTAATAGAGCCACATGCTCACCGGTTTGCCACATGATGTAGGCCTATGGACTGAACAAGAAACCACCAAAAATTTTAACCAGTCATCGTTCTCACAACACTGAGGACCAGTCATTCGAAATGACTTCTCCATGCATTTTATGCATTGGTAAATGCACTATGATGAAAAGTGTGATATGTTTTCAGGTATCTCCTATACTAATAGAGCCACATGCTCACCGGTTTGCCACATGATGTAGGCCTATGGACTGAACAAGAAACCACCAAAAATTTTAACCAGTCATCGTTCTCACAACACTGAGGACCAGTCATTCGAAATGACTTCACCATGCATTTTATGCATTGGTAAAAGCACTATGATGAAAAGTGTGATATGTTTTCAGGTATCTATTATACTAATAGAGCCACATGCTCACCGGTTTGCCACATGATGTAGGCCTATGGACTGAACAAGAAACCACCAAAAATTTTAACCAGTCATCGTTCTCACAACACTGAGGACCAGTCATTCGAAATGACTTCTCCATGCATTTTATGCATTGGTAAAAGCACTATGATGAAAAGTGTGATATGTTTTCAGGTATCGCCTATACTAATAGAGCCACATGCTCACCGGTTTGCCACATGATGTAGGCCTATGGACTGAACAAGAAACCACCAAAAATTTTAACCAGTCATCGTTCTCACAACACTGAGGACCAGTCATTCGAAATGACTTCTCCATGCATTTTATGCATTGGTAAAAGCACTATGATGAAAAGTGTGATATGTTTTCAGGTATCTCCTATACTAATAGAGCCACATGCTCACCGGTTTGCAACATGATGTAGGCCTATGGACTGAACAAGAAACCACCAAAAATTTTAACCAGTCATCGTTCTCACAACACTGAGGACCAGTCATTCGAAATGACTTCTCCATGCATTTTATGCATTGGTAAAAGCACTATGATGAAAAGTGTGATATGTTTTCAGGTATCTCCTATACTAATAGAGCCACATGCTCACCGGTTTGCCACATGATGTAGGCCTATGGACTGAACAAGAAACCACCAAAAATTTTAACCAGTCATCGTTCTCACAACACTGAGGACCAGTCATTCGAAATGACTTCTCCATGCATTTTATGCATTGGTAAAAGCACTATGATGAAAAGTGTGATATGTTTTCAGGTATCTCCTATACTAATAGAGCCACATGCTCACCGGTTTGCCACATGATGTAGGCCTATGGACTGAACAAGAAACCACCAAAAATTTTAACCAGTCATCGTTCTCACAACACTGAGGACCAGTCATTCGAAATGACTTCTCCATGCATTTTATGCATTGGTAAAAGCACTATGATGAAAAGTGTGATACGTTTTCAGGTATCTCCTATACTAATAGAGCCACATTCTCACCGGTTTGCCACATGATGTAGGCCTATGGACTGAACAAGAAACCACCAAAAATTTTAACCAGTCATCGTTCTCACAACACTGAGGACCAGTCATTCGAAATGACTTCTCCATGCATTTTATGCATTGGTAAAAGCACTATGATGAAAAGTGTGATATGTTTTCAGGTATCTCCTATACTAATAGAGCCACATGCTCACCGGTTTGCCACATGATGTAGGCCTATGGACTGAACAAGAAACCACCAAAAATTTTAACCAGTCATCGTTCTCACAACACTGAGGACCAGTCATTCGAAATGACTTCTCCATGCATTTTATGCATTGGTAAAAGCACTATGATGAAAAGTGTGATATGTTTTCAGGTATCTCCTATACTAATAGAGCCACATGCTCACCGGTTTGCCACATGATGTAGGCCTATGGACTGAACAAGAAACCACCAAAAATTTTAACCAGTCATCGTTCTCACAACACTGAGGACCAGTCATTCGAAATGACTTCTCCATGCATTTTATGCATTGGTAAAAGCACTATGATGAAAAGTGTGATATGTTTTCAGGTATCTCCTATACTAATAGAGCCACATGCTCACCGGTTTGCCACATGATGTAGGCCTATGGACTGAACAAGAAACCACCAAAAATTTTAACCAGTCATCGTTCTCACAACACTGAGGACCAGTCATTCGAAATGACTTCTCCATGCATTTTATGCATTGGTAAAAGCACTATGATGAAAAGTGTGATATGTTTTCAGGTAACTCCTATACTAATAGAGCCACATGCTCACTGGTTTGCCACATGATGTAGGCCTATGGACTGAACAAGAAACCACCAAAAATTTTAACCAGTCATCGTTCTCACAACACTGAGGACCAGTCATTCGAAATGACTTCTCCATGCATTTTATGCATTGGTAAAAGCACTATGATGAAAAGTGTGATATGTTTTCAGGTATCTCCTATACTAATAGAGCCACATGCTCACTGGTTTGCCACATGATGTAGGCCTATGGACTGAACAAGGAACCACCAAAAATTTTAACCAGTCATCGTTCTCACAACACTGAGGACCAGTCATTCGAAATGACTTCTCCATGCATTTTATGCATTGGTAAAAGCACTATGATGAAAAGTGTGATATGTTTTCAGGTATCTCCTAAACTAATAGAGCCACATGCTCACCGGTTTGCCACATGATGTAGGCCTATGGACTGAACAAGAAACGACCAAAAATTTTAACCAGTCATCGTTCTCACAACACTGAGGACCAGTCATTCGAAATGACTTCTCCATGCATTTTATGCATTGGTAAAAGCACTATGATGAAAAGTGTGATATGTTTTCAGGTATCTCCTATACTAATAGAGCCACATGCTCACCGGTTTGCCACATGATGTAGGCCTATGGACTGAACAAGAAACCACCAAAAATTTTAACCAGTCATCATTCTCACAACACTGAGGACCAGTCATTCGAAATGACTTCTCCATGCATTTTATGCATTGGTAAATGCACTATGATGAAAAGTGTGATATGTTTTCAGGTATCTCCTATACTAATAGAGCCACATGCTCACCGGTTTGCCACATGATGTAGGCCTATGGACTGAACAAGAAACCACCAAAAATTTTAACCAGTCATCATTCTCACAACACTGAGGACCAGTCATTCGAAATGACTTCTCCATGCATTTTATGCATTGGTAAATGCACTATGATGAAAAGTGTGATATGTTTTCAGGTATCTCCTATACTAATAGAGCCACATGCTCACCGGTTTGCCACATGATGTAGGCCTATGGACTGAACAAGAAACCACCAAAAATTTTAACCAGTCATCGTTCTCACAACACTGAGGACCAGTCATTCGAAATGACTTCTCCATGCATTTTATGCATTGGTAAAAGCACTATGATGAAAAGTGTGATATGTTTTCAGGTATCTCCTAAACTAATAGAGCCACATGCTCACCGATTTGCCACATGATGTAGGCCTATGGACTGAACAAGAAACGACCAAAAATTTTAACCAGTCATCGTTCTCACAACACTGAGGACCAGTCATTCGAAATGACTTCTCCATGCATTTTATGCATTGGTAAAAGCACTATGATGAAAAGTGTGATATGTTTTCAGGTATCTCCTATACTAATAGAGCCACATGCTCACCGGTTTGCCACATGATGTAGGCCTATGGACTGAACAAGAAACCACCAAAAATTTTAACCAGTCATCATTCTCACAACACTGAGGACCAGTCATTCGAAATGACTTCTCCATGCATTTTATGCATTGGTAAAAGCACTATGATGAAAAGTGTGATATGTTTTCAGGTATCTCCTATACTAATAGAGCCACATGCTCACCGGTTTGCCACATGATGTAGGCATATGGACTGAACAAGAAACCACCAAAAATTTTAACCAGTCATCGTTCTCACAACACTGAGGACCAGTCATTCGAAATGACTTCTCCATGCATTTTATGCATTGGAAAAAGCACTATGATGAAAAGTGTGATATGTTTTCAGGTATCTCCTATACTAATAGAGCCACATGCTCACCGGTTTGCCACATGATGTAGGCCTATGGACTGAACAAGAAACCACCAAAAATTTTAACCAGTCATCGTTCTCACAACACTGAGGACCAGTCATTCGAAATGACTTCTCCATGCATTTTATGCATTGGTAAAAGCACTATGATGAAAAGTGTGATATGTTTTCAGGTATCTCCTATACTAATAGAGCCACATGCTCACCGGTTTGCCACATGATGTAGGCCTATGGACTGAACAAGAAACCACCAAAAATTTTAACCAGTCATCGTTCTCACAACACTGAGGACCAGTCATTCGAAATGACTTCTCCATGCATTTTATGCATTGGTAAAAGCACTATGATGAAAAGTGTGATATGTTTTCAGGTATCTCCTATACTAATAGAGCCACATGCTCACCGGTTTGCCACATGATGTAGGCCCATGGACTGAACAAGAAACCACCAAAAATTTTAACCAGTCATCGTTCTCACAACACTGAGGACCAGTCATTCGAAATGACTTCTCCATGCATTTTATGCATTGGTAAAAGCACTATGATGAAAAGTGTGATATGTTTTCAGGTATCTCCTATACTAATAGAGCCACATGCTCACCGGTTTGCCACATGATGTAGGCCTATGGACTGAACAAGAAACCACCAAAAATTTTAACCAGTCATCGTTCTCACAACACTGAGGACCAGTCATTCGAAATGACTTCTCCATGCATTTTATGCATTGGTAAAAGCACTATGATGAAAAGTGTGATATGTTTTCAGGTATCTCCTATACTAATAGAGCCACATGCTCACTGGTTTGCCACATGATGTAGGCCTATGGACTGAACAAGAAACCACCAAAAATTTTAACCAGTCATCGTTCTCACAACACTGAGGACCAGTCATTCGAAATGACTTCTCCATGCATTTTATGCATTGGTAAAAGCACTATGATGAAAAGTGTGATATGTTTTCAGGTATCTCCTATACTAATAGAGCCACATGCTCACCGGTTTGCCGCATGATGTAGGCCTATGGACTGAACAAGAAACCACCAAAAATTTTAACCAGTCATCGTTCTCACAACACTGAGGACCAGTCATTCGAAATGACTTCTCCATGCATTTTATGCATTGGTAAAAGCACTATGATGAAAAGTGTGATATGTTTTCAGGTATCTCCTAAACTAATAGAGCCACATGCTCACCGGTTTGCCACATGATGTAGGCCTATGGACTGAACAAGAAACGACCAAAAATTTTAACCAGTCATCGTTCTCACAACACTGAGGACCAGTCATTCGAAATGACTTCTCCATGCATTTTATGCATTGGTAAAAGCACTATGATGAAAAGTGTGATATGTTTTCAGGTATCTCCTATACTAATAGAGCCACATGCTCACCGGTTTGCCACATGATGTAGGCCTATGGACTGAACAAGAAACCACCAAAAATTTTAACCAGTCATCATTCTCACAACACTGAGGACCAGTCATTCGAAATGACTTCTCCATGCATTTTATGCATTGGTAAAAGCACTATGATGAAAAGTGTGATATGTTTTCAGGTATCTCCTATACTAATAGAGCCACATGCTCACCGGTTTGCCACATGATGTAGGCCCATGGACTGAACAAGAAACCACCAAAAATTTTAACCAGTCATCGTTCTCACAACACTGAGGACCAGTCATTCGAAATGACTTCTCCATGCATTTTATGCATTGGTAAAAGCACTATGATGAAAAGTGTGATATGTTTTCAGGTATCTCCTATACTAATAGAGTCACATGCTCACCGGTTTGCCACATGATGTAGGCCCATGGACTGAACAAGAAACCACCAAAAATTTTAACCAGTCATCGTTCTCACAACACTGAGGACCAGTCATTCGAATTGACTTCTCCATGCATTTTATGCATTGGTAAAAGCACTATGATGAAAAGTGTGATATGTTTTCAGGTATCTCCTATACTAATAGAGCCACATGCTCACCGGTTTGCCACATGATGTAGGCCTATGGACTGAACAAGAAACCACCAAAAATTTTAACCAGTCATCGTTCTAACAACACTGAGGACCAGTCATTCGAAATGACTTCTCCATGCATTTTATGCATTGGTAAAAGCACTATGATGAAAAGTGTGATATGTTTTCAGGTATCTCCTATACTAATAGAGCCACATGCTCACCGGTTTGCCACATGATGTAGGCCTATGGACTGAACAAGAAACCACCAAAAATTTTAACCAGTCATCGTTCTCACAACACTGAGGACCAGTCATTCGAAATGACTTCTCCATGCATTTTATGCATTGGTAAAAGCACTATGATGAAAAGTGTGATATGTTTTCAGGTATCTCCTATACTAATAGAGCCACATGCTCACCGGTTTGCCACATGATGTAGGCCTATGGACTGAACAAGAAACCACCAAAAATTTTAACCAGTCATCATTCTCACAACACTGAGGACCAGTCATTCGAAATGACTTCTCCATGCATTTTCTGCATTGGTAAAAGCACTATGATGAAAAGTGTGATATGTTTTCAGGTATCTCCTATACTAATAGAGCCACATGCTCACCGGTTTGCCACATGATGTAGGCCTATGGACTGAACAAGAAACCACCAAAAATTTTAACCAGTCATCGTTCTCACAACACTGAGGACCAGTCATTCGAAATGACTTCTCCATGCATTTTATGCATTGGTAAAAGCACTATGATGAAAAGTGTGATATGTTTTCAGGTATCTCCTATACTAATAGAGCCACATGCTCACCGGTTTGCCACATGATGTAGGCCTATGGACTGAACAAGAAACCACCAAAAATTTTAACCAGTCATCGTTCTCACAACACTGAGGACCAGTCATTCGAAATGACTTCTCCATGCATTTTATGCATTGGTAAAAGCACTATGATGAAAAGTGTGATATGTTTTCAGGTATCTCCTATACTAATAGAGCCACATGCTCACCGGCTTGCCACATGATGTAGGCCTATGGACTGAACAAGAAACCACCAAAAATTTTAACCAGTCATCGTTCTCACAACACTGAGGACCAGTCATTCGAAATGACTTCTCCATGCATTTTATGCATTGGTAAAAGCACTATGATGAAAAGTGTGATATGTTTTCAGGTATCTCCTATACTAATAGAGCCACATGCTCACCGGTTTGCCACATGATGTAGGCCTATGGACTGAACAAGAAACCACCAAAAATTTTAACCAGTCATCGTTCTCACAACACTGAGGACCAGTCATTCGAAATGACTTCTCCATGCATTTTATGCATTGGTAAAAGCACTATGATGAAAAGTGTGATATGTTTTCAGGTATCTCCTATACTAATAGAGCCACATGCTCACCGGTTTGCCACATGATGTAGGCCTATGGACTGAACAAGAAACCACCAAAAATTTTAACCAGTCATCGTTCTCACAACACTGAGGACCAGTCATTCGAAATGACTTCTCCATGCATTTTATGCATTGGTAAAAGCACTATGATGAAAAGTGTGATATGTTTTCAGGTATCTCCTATACTAATAGAGCCACATGCTCACTGGTTTGCCACATGATGTAGGCCTATGGACTGAACAAGAAACCACCAAAAATTTTAACCAGTCATCATTCTCACAACACTGAGGACCAGTCATTCGAAATGACTTCTCCATGCATTTTCTGCATTGGTAAAAGCACTATGATGAAAAGTGTGATATGTTTTCAGGTATCTCCTATACTAATAGAGCCACATGCTCAACGGTTTGCCACATGATGTAGGCCTATGGACTGAACAAGAAACCACCAAAAATTTTAACCAGTCATTGTTCTCACAACACTGAGGACCAGTCATTCGAAATGACTTCTCCATGCATTTTATGCATTGGTTAAAGCACTATGATGAAAAGTGTGATATGTTTTCAGGTATCTCCTATACTAATAGAGCCACATGCTCACCGGTTTGCCACATGATGTAGGCCTATGGACTGAACAAGAAACCACCAAAAATTTTAACCAGTCATCGTTCTCACAACACTGAGGACCAGTCATTCGAAATGACTTCTCCATGCATTTTATGCATTGGTAAATGCACTATGATGAAAAGTGTGATATGTTTTCAGGTATCTCCTATACTAATAGAGCCACATGCTCACCGGTTTGCCACATGATGTAGGCATATGGACTGAACAAGAAACCACCAAAAATTTTAACCAGTCATCGTTCTCACAACACTGAGGACCAGTCATTCGAAATGACTTCTCCATGCATTTTATGCATTGGTAAAAGCACTATGATGAAAAGTGTGATATGTTTTCAGGTATCTCCTATACTAATAGAGCCACATGCTCACCGGTTTGCCACATGATGTAGGCCTATGGACTGAACAAGAAACCACCAAAAATTTTAACCAGTCATCGTTCTCACAACACTGAGGACCAGTCATTCGAAATGACTTCTCCATGCATTTTATGCATTGGTAAAAGCACTATGATGAAAAGTGTGATATGTTTTCAGGTATCTCCTATACTAATAGAGCCACATGCTCACCGGTTTGCCACATGATGTAGGCCTATGGACTGAACAAGAAACCACCAAAAATTTTAACCAGTCATCGTTCTCACAACACTGAGGACCAGTCATTCGAAATGACTTCTCCATGCATTTTATGCATTGGTAAAAGCACTATGATGAAAAGTGTGATATGTTTTCAGGTATCTCCTATACTAATAGAGCCACATGCTCACCGGTTTGCCACATGATGTAGGCCCATGGACTGAACAAGAAACCACCAAAAATTTTAACCAGTCATCGTTCTCACAACACTGAGGACCAGTCATTCGAAATGACTTCTCCATGCATTTTATGCATTGGTAAAAGCACTATGATGAAAAGTGTGATATGTTTTCAGGTATCTCCTATACTAATAGAGCCACATGCTCACCGGTTTGCCACATGATGTAGGCCTATGGACTGAACAAGAAACCACCAAAAATTTTAACCAGTCATCGTTCTCACAACACTGAGGACCAGTCATTCGAAATGACTTCTCCATGCATTTTATGCATTGGTAAAAGCACTATGATGAAAAGTGTGATATGTTTTCAGGTATCTCCTATACTAATAGAGCCACATGCTCACTGGTTTGCCACATGATGTAGGCCTATGGACTGAACAAGAAACCACCAAAAATTTTAACCAGTCATCGTTCTCACAACACTGAGGACCAGTCATTCGAAATGACTTCTCCATGCATTTTATGCATTGGTAAAAGCACTATGATGAAAAGTGTGATATGTTTTCAGGTATCTCCTATACTAATAGAGCCACATGCTCACCGGTTTGCCGCATGATGTAGGCCTATGGACTGAACAAGAAACCACCAAAAATTTTAACCAGTCATCGTTCTCACAACACTGAGGACCAGTCATTCGAAATGACTTCTCCATGCATTTTATGCATTGGTAAAAGCACTATGATGAAAAGTGTGATATGTTTTCAGGTATCTCCTAAACTAATAGAGCCACATGCTCACCGGTTTGCCACATGATGTAGGCCTATGGACTGAACAAGAAACGACCAAAAATTTTAACCAGTCATCGTTCTCACAACACTGAGGACCAGTCATTCGAAATGACTTCTCCATGCATTTTATGCATTGGTAAAAGCACTATGATGAAAAGTGTGATATGTTTTCAGGTATCTCCTATACTAATAGAGCCACATGCTCACCGGTTTGCCACATGATGTAGGCCTATGGACTGAACAAGAAACCACCAAAAATTTTAACCAGTCATCATTCTCACAACACTGAGGACCAGTCATTCGAAATGACTTCTCCATGCATTTTATGCATTGGTAAAAGCACTATGATGAAAAGTGTGATATGTTTTCAGGTATCTCCTATACTAATAGAGCCACATGCTCACCGGTTTGCCACATGATGTAGGCCCATGGACTGAACAAGAAACCACCAAAAATTTTAACCAGTCATCGTTCTCACAACACTGAGGACCAGTCATTCGAAATGACTTCTCCATGCATTTTATGCATTGGTAAAAGCACTATGATGAAAAGTGTGATATGTTTTCAGGTATCTCCTATACTAATAGAGTCACATGCTCACCGGTTTGCCACATGATGTAGGCCCATGGACTGAACAAGAAACCACCAAAAATTTTAACCAGTCATCGTTCTCACAACACTGAGGACCAGTCATTCGAATTGACTTCTCCATGCATTTTATGCATTGGTAAAAGCACTATGATGAAAAGTGTGATATGTTTTCAGGTATCTCCTATACTAATAGAGCCACATGCTCACCGGTTTGCCACATGATGTAGGCCTATGGACTGAACAAGAAACCACCAAAAATTTTAACCAGTCATCGTTCTAACAACACTGAGGACCAGTCATTCGAAATGACTTCTCCATGCATTTTATGCATTGGTAAAAGCACTATGATGAAAAGTGTGATATGTTTTCAGGTATCTCCTATACTAATAGAGCCACATGCTCACCGGTTTGCCACATGATGTAGGCCTATGGACTGAACAAGAAACCACCAAAAATTTTAACCAGTCATCGTTCTCACAACACTGAGGACCAGTCATTCGAAATGACTTCTCCATGCATTTTATGCATTGGTAAAAGCACTATGATGAAAAGTGTGATATGTTTTCAGGTATCTCCTATACTAATAGAGCCACATGCTCACCGGTTTGCCACATGATGTAGGCCTATGGACTGAACAAGAAACCACCAAAAATTTTAACCAGTCATCATTCTCACAACACTGAGGACCAGTCATTCGAAATGACTTCTCCATGCATTTTCTGCATTGGTAAAAGCACTATGATGAAAAGTGTGATATGTTTTCAGGTATCTCCTATACTAATAGAGCCACATGCTCACCGGTTTGCCACATGATGTAGGCCTATGGACTGAACAAGAAACCACCAAAAATTTTAACCAGTCATCGTTCTCACAACACTGAGGACCAGTCATTCGAAATGACTTCTCCATGCATTTTATGCATTGGTAAAAGCACTATGATGAAAAGTGTGATATGTTTTCAGGTATCTCCTATACTAATAGAGCCACATGCTCACCGGTTTGCCACATGATGTAGGCCTATGGACTGAACAAGAAACCACCAAAAATTTTAACCAGTCATCGTTCTCACAACACTGAGGACCAGTCATTCGAAATGACTTCTCCATGCATTTTATGCATTGGTAAAAGCACTATGATGAAAAGTGTGATATGTTTTCAGGTATCTCCTATACTAATAGAGCCACATGCTCACCGGCTTGCCACATGATGTAGGCCTATGGACTGAACAAGAAACCACCAAAAATTTTAACCAGTCATCGTTCTCACAACACTGAGGACCAGTCATTCGAAATGACTTCTCCATGCATTTTATGCATTGGTAAAAGCACTATGATGAAAAGTGTGATATGTTTTCAGGTATCTCCTATACTAATAGAGCCACATGCTCACCGGTTTGCCACATGATGTAGGCCTATGGACTGAACAAGAAACCACCAAAAATTTTAACCAGTCATCGTTCTCACAACACTGAGGACCAGTCATTCGAAATGACTTCTCCATGCATTTTATGCATTGGTAAAAGCACTATGATGAAAAGTGTGATATGTTTTCAGGTATCTCCTATACTAATAGAGCCACATGCTCACCGGTTTGCCACATGATGTAGGCCTATGGACTGAACAAGAAACCACCAAAAATTTTAACCAGTCATCGTTCTCACAACACTGAGGACCAGTCATTCGAAATGACTTCTCCATGCATTTTATGCATTGGTAAAAGCACTATGATGAAAAGTGTGATATGTTTTCAGGTATCTCCTATACTAATAGAGCCACATGCTCACTGGTTTGCCACATGATGTAGGCCTATGGACTGAACAAGAAACCACCAAAAATTTTAACCAGTCATCATTCTCACAACACTGAGGACCAGTCATTCGAAATGACTTCTCCATGCATTTTCTGCATTGGTAAAAGCACTATGATGAAAAGTGTGATATGTTTTCAGGTATCTCCTATACTAATAGAGCCACATGCTCAACGGTTTGCCACATGATGTAGGCCTATGGACTGAACAAGAAACCACCAAAAATTTTAACCAGTCATTGTTCTCACAACACTGAGGACCAGTCATTCGAAATGACTTCTCCATGCATTTTATGCATTGGTTAAAGCACTATGATGAAAAGTGTGATATGTTTTCAGGTATCTCCTATACTAATAGAGCCACATGCTCACCGGTTTGCCACATGATGTAGGCCTATGGACTGAACAAGAAACCACCAAAAATTTTAACCAGTCATCGTTCTCACAACACTGAGGACCAGTCATTCGAAATGACTTCTCCATGCATTTTATGCATTGGTAAATGCACTATGATGAAAAGTGTGATATGTTTTCAGGTATCTCCTATACTAATAGAGCCACATGCTCACCGGTTTGCCACATGATGTAGGCCTATGGACTGAACAAGAAACCACCAAAAATTTTAACCAGTCATCGTTCTCACAACACTGAGGACCAGTCATTCGAAATGACTTCTCCATGCATTTTATGCATTGGTAAAAGCACTATGATGAAAAGTGTGATATGTTTTCAGGTATCGCCTATACTAATAGAGCCACATGCTCACCGGTTTGCCACATGATGTAGGCCTATGGACTGAACAAGAAACCACCAAAAATTTTAACCAGTCATCGTTCTCACAACACTGAGGACCAGTCATTCGAAATGACTTCTCCATGCATTTTATGCATTGGTAAAAGCACTATGATGAAAAGTGTGATATGTTTTCAGGTATCTCCTATACTAATAGAGCCACATGCTCACTGGTTTGCCACATGATGTAGGCCTATGGACTGAACAAGAAACCACCAAAAATTTTAACCAGTCATCATTCTCACAACACTGAGGACCAGTCATTCGAAATGACTTCTCCATGCATTTTCTGCATTGGTAAAAGCACTATGATGAAAAGTGTGATATGTTTTCAGGTATCTCCTATACTAATAGAGCCACATGCTCACCGGTTTGCCACATGATGTAGGCCTATGGACTGAACAAGAAACCACCAAAAATTTTAACCAGTCATTGTTCTCACAACACTGAGGACCAGTCATTCGAAATGACTTCTCCATGCATTTTATGCATTGGTTAAAGCACTATGATGAAAAGTGTGATATGTTTTCAGGTATCTCCTATACTAATAGAGCCACATGCTCACCGGTTTGCCACATGATGTAGGCCTATGGACTGAACAAGAAACCACCAAAAATTTTAACCAGTCATCGTTCTCACAACACTGAGGACCAGTCATTCGAAATGACTTCTCCATGCATTTTATGCATTGGTAAATGCACTATGATGAAAAGTGTGATATGTTTTCAGGTATCTCCTATACTAATAGAGCCACATGCTCACCGGTTTGCCACATGATGTAGGCCTATGGACTGAACAAGAAACCACCAAAAATTTTAACCAGTCATCGTTCTCACAACACTGAGGACCAGTCATTCGAAATGACTTCTCCATGCATTTTATGCATTGGTAAAAGCACTATGATGAAAAGTGTGATATGTTTTCAGGTATCGCCTATACTAATAGAGCCACATGCTCACCGGTTTGCCACATGATGTAGGCCTATGGACTGAACAAGAAACCACCAAAAATTTTAACCAGTCATCGTTCTCACAACACTGAGGACCAGTCATTCGAAATGACTTCTCCATGCATTTTATGCATTGGTAAAAGCACTATGATGAAAAGTGTGATATGTTTTCAGGTATCTCCTATACTAATAGAGCCACATGCTCACTGGTTTGCCACATGATGTAGGCCTATGGACTGAACAAGAAACCACCAAAAATTTTAACCAGTCATCATTCTCACAACACTGAGGACCAGTCATTCGAAATGACTTCTCCATGCATTTTCTGCATTGGTAAAAGCACTATGATGAAAAGTGTGATATGTTTTCAGGTATCTCCTATACTAATAGAGCCACATGCTCACCGGTTTGCCACATGATGTAGGCCTATGGACTGAACAAGAAACCACCAAAAATTTTAACCAGTCATTGTTCTCACAACACTGAGGACCAGTCATTCGAAATGACTTCTCCATGCATTTTATGCATTGGTTAAAGCACTATGATGAAAAGTGTGATATGTTTTCAGGTATCTCCTATACTAATAGAGCCACATGCTCACCGGTTTGCCACATGATGTAGGCCTATGGACTGAACAAGAAACCACCAAAAATTTTAACCAGTCATCGTTCTCACAACACTGAGGACCAGTCATTCGAAATGACTTCTCCATGCATTTTATGCATTGGTAAATGCACTATGATGAAAAGTGTGATATGTTTTCAGGTATCTCCTATACTAATAGAGCCACATGCTCACCGGTTTGCCACATGATGTAGGCCTATGGACTGAACAAGAAACCACCAAAAATTTTAACCAGTCATCGTTCTCACAACACTGAGGACCAGTCATTCGAAATGACTTCTCCATGCATTTTATGCATTGGTAAAAGCACTATGATGAAAAGTGTGATATGTTTTCAGGTATCGCCTATACTAATAGAGCCACATGCTCACCGGTTTGCCACATGATGTAGGCCTATGGACTGAACAAGAAACCACCAAAAATTTTAACCAGTCATCGTTCTCACAACACTGAGGACCAGTCATTCGAAATGACTTCTCCATGCATTTTATGCATTGGTAAAAGCACTATGATGAAAAGTGTGATATGTTTTCAGGTATCTCCTATACTAATAGAGCCACATGCTCACCGGTTTGCCACATGATGTAGGCCTATGGACTGAACAAGAAACCACCAAAAATTTTAACCAGTCATCGTTCTCACAACACTGAGGACCAGTCATTCGAAATGACTTCTCCATGCATTTTATGCATTGGTAAAAGCACTATGATGAAAAGTGTGATATGTTTTCAGGTATCTCCTATACTAATAGAGCCACATGCTCACTGGTTTGCCACATGATGTAGGCCTATGGACTGAACAAGAAACCACCAAAAATTTTAACCAGTCATCATTCTCACAACACTGAGGACCAGTCATTCGAAATGACTTCTCCATGCATTTTCTGCATTGGTAAAAGCACTATGATGAAAAGTGTGATATGTTTTCAGGTATCTCCTATACTAATAGAGCCACATGCTCAACGGTTTGCCACATGATGTAGGCCTATGGACTGAACAAGAAACCACCAAAAATTTTAACCAGTCATTGTTCTCACAACACTGAGGACCAGTCATTCGAAATGACTTCTCCATGCATTTTATGCATTGGTTAAAGCACTATGATGAAAAGTGTGATATGTTTTCAGGTATCTCCTATACTAATAGAGCCACATGCTCACCGGTTTGCCACATGATGTAGGCCTATGGACTGAACAAGAAACCACCAAAAATTTTAACCAGTCATCGTTCTCACAACACTGAGGACCAGTCATTCGAAATGACTTCTCCATGCATTTTATGCATTGGTAAATGCACTATGATGAAAAGTGTGATATGTTTTCAGGTATCTCCTATACTAATAGAGCCACATGCTCACCGGTTTGCCACATGATGTAGGCCTATGGACTGAACAAGAAACCACCAAAAATTTTAACCAGTCATCGTTCTCACAACACTGAGGACCAGTCATTCGAAATGACTTCTCCATGCATTTTATGCATTGGTAAAAGCACTATGATGAAAAGTGTGATATGTTTTCAGGTATCGCCTATACTAATAGAGCCACATGCTCACCGGTTTGCCACATGATGTAGGCCTATGGACTGAACAAGAAACCACCAAAAATTTTAACCAGTCATCGTTCTCACAACACTGAGGACCAGTCATTCGAAATGACTTCTCCATGCATTTTATGCATTGGTAAAAGCACTATGATGAAAAGTGTGATATGTTTTCAGGTATCTCCTATACTAATAGAGCCACATGCTCACTGGTTTGCCACATGATGTAGGCCTATGGACTGAACAAGAAACCACCAAAAATTTTAACCAGTCATCATTCTCACAACACTGAGGACCAGTCATTCGAAATGACTTCTCCATGCATTTTCTGCATTGGTAAAAGCACTATGATGAAAAGTGTGATATGTTTTCAGGTATCTCCTATACTAATAGAGCCACATGCTCACCGGTTTGCCACATGATGTAGGCCTATGGACTGAACAAGAAACCACCAAAAATTTTAACCAGTCATTGTTCTCACAACACTGAGGACCAGTCATTCGAAATGACTTCTCCATGCATTTTATGCATTGGTTAAAGCACTATGATGAAAAGTGTGATATGTTTTCAGGTATCTCCTATACTAATAGAGCCACATGCTCACCGGTTTGCCACATGATGTAGGCCTATGGACTGAACAAGAAACCACCAAAAATTTTAACCAGTCATCGTTCTCACAACACTGAGGACCAGTCATTCGAAATGACTTCTCCATGCATTTTATGCATTGGTAAATGCACTATGATGAAAAGTGTAATATGTTTTCAGGTATCTCCTATACTAATAGAGCCACATGCTCACCGGTTTGCCACATGATGTAGGCCTATGGACTGAACAAGAAACCACCAAAAATTTTAACCAGTCATCGTTCTCACAACACTGAGGACCAGTCATTCGAAATGACTTCTCCATGCATTTTATGCATTGGTAAAAGCACTATGATGAAAAGTGTGATATGTTTTCAGGTATCGCCTATACTAATAGAGCCACATGCTCACCGGTTTGCCACATGATGTAGGCCTATGGACTGAACAAGAAACCACCAAAAATTTTAACCAGTCATCGTTCTCACAACACTGAGGACCAGTCATTCGAAATGACTTCTCCATGCATTTTATGCATTGGTAAAAGCACTATGATGAAAAGTGTGATATGTTTTCAGGTATCTCCTATACTAATAGAGCCACATGCTCACCGGTTTGCCACAT
The DNA here is from genome assembly GCF_032444005.1 of Ranitomeya imitator. Classification (NCBI taxonomy): domain Eukaryota; kingdom Metazoa; phylum Chordata; class Amphibia; order Anura; family Dendrobatidae; genus Ranitomeya; species Ranitomeya imitator. The sequence continues at coordinate 55,755 of NW_027194745.1, forward strand.
GATGTAGGCCTATGGACTGAACAAGAAACCACCAAAAATTTTAACCAGTCATCGTTCTCACAACACTGAGGACCAGTCATTCGAAATGACTTCTCCATGCATTTTATGCATTGGTAAAAGCACTATGATGAAAAGTGTGATATGTTTTCAGGTATCTCCTATACTAATAGAGCCACATGCTCACCGGTTTGCCACATGATGTAGGCCTATGGACTGAACAAGAAACCACCAAAAATTTTAACCAGTCATCGTTCTCACAACACTGAGGACCAGTCATTCGAAATGACTTCTCCATGCATTTTATGCATTGGTAAAAGCACTATGATGAAAAGTGTGATATGTTTTCAGGTATCTCCTATACTAATAGAGCCACATGCTCACCGGTTTGCCACATGATGTAGGCCTATGGACTGAACAAGAAACCACCAAAAATTTTAACCAGTCATCGTTCTCACAACACTGAGGACCAGTCATTCGAAATGACTTCTCCATGCATTTTATGCATTGGTAAAAGCACTATGATGAAAAGTGTGATATGTTTTCAGGTATCTCCTATACTAATAGAGCCACATGCTCACTGGTTTGCCACATGATGTAGGCCTATGGACTGAACAAGAAACCACCAAAAATTTTAACCAGTCATCGTTCTCACACTGAGGACCAGTCATTCGAAATGACTTCTCCATGCATTTTATGCATTGGTAAAAGCACTATGATGAAAAGTGTGATATGTTTTCAGGTATCTCCTAAACTAATAGAGCCACATGCTCACCGGTTTGCCACATGATGTAGGCCTATGGACTGAACAAGAAACGACCAAAAATTTTAACCAGTCATCGTTCTCACAACACTGAGGACCAGTCATTCGAAATGACTTCTCCATGCATTTTATGCATTGGTAAAAGCACTATGATGAAAAGTGTGATATGTTTTCAGGTATCTCCTATACTAATAGAGCCACATGCTCACCGGTTTGCCACATGATGTAGGCCTATGGACTGAACAAGAAACCACCAAAAATTTTAACCAGTCATCATTCTCACAACACTGAGGACCAGTCATTCGAAATGACTTCTCCATGCATTTTATGCATTGGTAAAAGCACTATGATGAAAAGTGTGATATGTTTTCAGATATCTCCTATACTAATAGAGCCACATGCTCACCGGTTTGCCACATGATGTAGGCCTATGGACTGAACAAGAAACCACCAAAAATTTTAACCAGTCATCGTTCTCACAACACTGAGGACCAGTCATTCGAAATGACTTCTCCATGCATTTTATGCATTGGTAAAAGCACTATGATGAAAAGTGTGATATGTTTTCAGGTATCTCCTATACTAATAGAGCCACATGCTCACTGGTTTGCCACATGATGTAGGCCTATGGACTGAACAAGAAACCACCAAAAATTTTAACCAGTCATCGTTCTCACAACACTGAGGACCAGTCATTCGAAATGACTTCTCCATGCATTTTATGCATTGGTAAAAGCACTATGATGAAAAGTGTGATATGTTTTCAGGTATCTCCTATACTAATAGAGCCACATGCTCACTGGTTTGCCACATGATGTAGGCCTATGGACTGAACAAGAAACCACCAAAAATTTTAACCAGTCATCGTTCTCACAACACTGAGGACCAGTCATTCGAAATGACTTCTCCATGCATTTTATGCATTGGTAAAAGCACTATGATGAAAAGTGTGATATGTTTTCAGGTATCTCCTAAACTAATAGAGCCACATGCTCACCGGTTTGCCACATGATGTAGGCCTATGGACTGAACAAGAAACGACCAAAAATTTTAACCAGTGATCGTTCTCACAACACTGAGGACCAGTCATTCGAAATGACTTCTCCATGCATTTTATGCATTGGTAAAAGCACTATGATGAAAAGTGTGATATGTTTTCAGGTATCTCCTATACTAATAGAGCCACATGCTCACCGGTTTGCCACATGATGTAGGCCTATGGACTGAACAAGAAACCACCAAAAATTTTAACCAGTCATCGTTCTCACAACACTGAGGACCAGTCATTCGAAATGACTTCTCCATGCATTTTATGCATTGGTAAAAGCACTATGATGAAAAGTGTGATATGTTTTCAGGTATCTCCTATACTAATAGAGCCACATGCTCACCGGTTTGCCACATGATGTAGGCCTATGGACTGAACAAGAAACCACCAAAAATTTTAACCAGTCATCGTTCTCACAACACTGAGGACCAGTCATTCGAAATGACTTTTCCATGCATTTTATGCATTGGTAAAAGCACTATGATGAAAAGTGTGATATGTTTTCAGGTATCTCCTATACTAATAGAGCCACATGCTCACTGGTTTGCCACATGATGTAGGCCTATGGACTGAACAAGAAACCACCAAAAATTTTAACCAGTCATCGTTCTCACAACACTGAGGACCAGTCATTCGAAATGACTTCTCCATGCATTTTATGCATTGGTAAAAGCACTATGATGAAAAGTGTGATATGTTTTCAGGTATCTCCTAAACTAATAGAGCCACATGCTCACCGGTTTGCCACATGATGTAGGCCTATGGACTGAACAAGAAACGACCAAAAATTTTAACCAGTCATCGTTCTCACAACACTGAGGACCAGTCATTCGAAATGACTTCTCCATGCATTTTATGCATTGGTAAAAGCACTATGATGAAAAGTGTGATATGTTTTCAGGTATCTCCTATACTAATAGAGCCACATGCTCACCGGTTTGCCACATGATGTAGGCCTATGGACTGAACAAGAAACCACCAAAAATTTTAACCAGTCATCGTTCTCACAACACTGAGGACCAGTCATTCGAAATGACTTCTCCATGCATTTTATGCATTGGTAAAAGCACTATGATGAAAAGTGTGATATGTTTTCAGGTATCTCCTATACTAATAGAGCCACATGCTCACCGGTTTGCCACATGATGTAGGCATATGGACTGAACAAGAAACCACCAAAAATTTTAACCAGTCATCGTTCTCACAACACTGAGGACCAGTCATTCGAAATGACTTTTCCATGCATTTTATGCATTGGTAAAAGCACTATGATGAAAAGTGTGATATGTTTTCAGGTATCTCCTATACTAATAGAGCCACATGCTCACCGGTTTGCCACATGATGTAGGCCTATGGACTGAACAAGAAACCACCAAAAATTTTAACCAGTCATCGTTCTCACAACACTGAGGACCAGTCATTCGAAATGACTTCTCCATGCATTTTATGCATTGGTAAAAGCACTATGATGAAAAGTGTGATATGTTTTCAGGTATCTCCTATACTAATAGAGCCACATGCTCACCGGTTTGCCACATGATGTAGGCCTATGGACTGAACAAGAAACCACCAAAAATTTTAACCAGTCATCGTTCTCACAACACTGAGGACCAGTCATTCGAAATGACTTCTCCATGCATTTTATGCATTGGTAAAAGCACTATGATGAAAAGTGTGATATGTTTTCAGGTATCTCCTATACTAATAGAGCCACATGCTCACCGGTTTGCCACATAATGTAGGCCCATGGACTGAACAAGAAACCACCAAAAATTTTAACCAGTCATCGTTCTCACAACACTGAGGACCAGTCATTCGAAATGACTTCTCCATGCATTTTATGCATTGGTAAAAGCACTATGATGAAAAGTGTGATATGTTTTCAGGTATCTCCTATACTAATAGAGCCACATGCTCACCGGTTTGCCACATGATGTAGGCCTATGGACTGAACAAGAAACCACCAAAAATTTTAACCAGTCATCGTTCTCACAACACTGAGGACCAGTCATTCGAAATGACTTCTCCATGCATTTTATGCATTGGTAAAAGCACTATGATGAAAAGTGTGATATGTTTTCAGGTATCTCCTATACTAATAGAGCCACATGCTCACTGGTTTGCCACATGATGTAGGCCTATGGACTGAACAAGAAACCACCAAAAATTTTAACCAGTCATCGTTCTCACAACACTGAGGACCAGTCATTCGAAATGACTTCTCCATGCATTTTATGCATTGGTAAAAGCACTATGATGAAAAGTGTGATATGTTTTCAGGTATCTCCTATACTAATAGAGCCACATGCTCACCGGTTTGCCACATGATGTAGGCATATGGACTGAACAAGAAACCACCAAAAATTTTAACCAGTCATCGTTCTCACAACACTGAGGACCAGTCATTCGAAATGACTTCTCCATGCATTTTATGCATTGGTAAAAGCACTATGATGAAAAGTGTGATATGTTTTCAGGTATCTCCTATACTAATAGAGCCACATGCTCACCGGTTTGCCACATGATGTAGGCCTATGGACTGAACAAGAAACCACCAAAAATTTTAACCAGTCATCGTTCTCACAACACTGAGGACCAGTCATTCGAAATGACTTCTCCATGCATTTTATGCATTGGTAAAAGCACTATGATGAAAAGTGTGATATGTTTTCAGGTATCTCCTATACTAATAGAGCCACATGCTCACCGGTTTGCCACATGATGTAGGCCTATGGACTGAACAAGAAACCACCAAAAATTTTAACCAGTCATCGTTCTCACAACACTGAGGACCAGTCATTCGAAATGACTTCTCCATGCATTTTATGCATTGGTAAAAGCACTATGATGAAAAGTGTGATATGTTTTCAGGTATCTCCTATACTAATAGAGCCACATGCTCACCGTTTTGCCACATGATGTAGGCCCATGGACTGAACAAGAAAAGACCAAAAATTTTAACCAGTCATCGTTCTCACAACACTGAGGACCAGTCATTCGAAATGACTTCTCCATGGATTTTATGCATTGGTAAAAGCACTATGATGAAAAGTGTGATATGTTTTCAGGTATCTCCTATACTAATAGAGCCACATGCTCACCGGTTTGCCACATGATGTAGGCCTATGGACTGAACAAGAAACCACCAAAAATTTTAACCAGTCATCGTTCTCACAACACTGAGGACCAGTCATTCGAAATGACTTCTCCATGCATTTTATGCATTGGTAAAAGCACTATGATGAAAAGTGTGATATGTTTTCAGGTATCTCCTATACTAATAGAGCCACATGCTCACTGGTTTGCCACATGATGTAGGCCTATGGACTGAACAAGAAACCACCAAAAATTTTAACCAGTCATCGTTCTCACAACACTGAGGACCAGTCATTCGAAATGACTTCTCCATGCATTTTATGCATTGGTAAAAGCACTATGATGAAAAGTGTGATATGTTTTCAGGTATCTCCTATACTAATAGAGCCACATGCTCACCGGTTTGCCACATGATGTAGGCCTATGGACTGAACAAGAAACCACCAAAAATTTTAACCAGTCATCGTTCTCACAACACTGAGGACCAGTCATTCGAAATGACTTCTCCATGCATTTTATGCATTGGTAAAAGCACTATGATGAAAAGTGTGATATGTTTTCAGGTATCTCCTAAACTAATAGAGCCACATGCTCACCGGTTTGCCACATGATGTAGGCCTATGGACTGAACAAGAAACGACCAAAAATTTTAACCAGTCATCGTTCTCACAACACTGAGGACCAGTCATTCGAAATGACTTCTCCATGCATTTTATGCATTGGTAAAAGCACTATGATGAAAAGTGTGATATGTTTTCAGGTATCTCCTATACTAATAGAGCCACATGCTCACCGGTTTGCCACATGATGTAGGCCTATGGACTGAACAAGAAACCACCAAAAATTTTAACCAGTCATCATTCTCACAACACTGAGGACCAGTCATTCGAAATGACTTCTCCATGCATTTTATGCATTGGTAAAAGCACTATGATGAAAAGTGTGATATGTTTTCAGGTATCTCCTATACTAATAGAGCCACATGCTCACCGGTTTGCCACATGATGTAGGCCCATGGACTGAACAAGAAACCACCAAAAATTTTAACCAGTCATCGTTCTCACAACACTGAGGACCAGTCATTCGAAATGACTTCTCCATGCATTTTATGCATTGGTAAAAGCACTATGATGAAAAGTGTGATATGTTTTCAGGTATCTCCTATACTAATAGAGCCACATGCTCACCGGTTTGCCACATGATGTAGGCCTATGGACTGAACAAGAAACCACCAAAAATTTTAACCAGTCATCATTCTCACAACACTGAGGACCAGTCATTCGAAATGACTTCTCCATGCATTTTATGCATTGGTAAAAGCACTATGATGAAAAGTGTGATATGTTTTCAGGTATCTCCTATACTAATAGAGCCACATGCTCACCGGTTTGCCACATGATGTAGGCCCATGGACTGAACAAGAAACCACCAAAAATTTTAACCAGTCATCGTTCTCACAACACTGAGGACCAGTCATTCGAAATGACTTCTCCATGCATTTTATGCATTGGTAAAAGCACTATGATGAAAAGTGTGATATGTTTTCAGGTATCTCCTATACTAATAGAGTCACATGCTCACCGGTTTGCCACATGATGTAGGCCCATGGACTGAACAAGAAACCACCAAAAATTTTAACCAGTCATCGTTCTCACAACACTGAGGACCAGTCATTCGAATTGACTTCTCCATGCATTTTATGCATTGGTAAAAGCACTATGATGAAAAGTGTGATATGTTTTCAGGTATCTCCTATACTAATAGAGCCACATGCTCACCGGTTTGCCACATGATGTAGGCCTATGGACTGAACAAGAAACCACCAAAAATTTTAACCAGTCATCGTTCTAACAACACTGAGGACCAGTCATTCGAAATGACTTCTCCATGCATTTTATGCATTGGTAAAAGCACTATGATGAAAAGTGTGATATGTTTTCAGGTATCTCCTATACTAATAGAGCCACATGCTCACCGGTTTGCCACATGATGTAGGCCTATGGACTGAACAAGAAACCACCAAAAATTTTAACCAGTCATCGTTCTCACAACACTGAGGACCAGTCATTCGAAATGACTTCTCCATGCATTTTATGCATTGGTAAAAGCACTATGATGAAAAGTGTGATATGTTTTCAGGTATCTCCTATACTAATAGAGCCACATGCTCACCGGTTTGCCACATGATGTAGGCCTATGGACTGAACAAGAAACCACCAAAAATTTTAACCAGTCATCATTCTCACAACACTGAGGACCAGTCATTCGAAATGACTTCTCCATGCATTTTCTGCATTGGTAAAAGCACTATGATGAAAAGTGTGATATGTTTTCAGGTATCTCCTATACTAATAGAGCCACATGCTCACCGGTTTGCCACATGATGTAGGCCTATGGACTGAACAAGAAACCACCAAAAATTTTAACCAGTCATCGTTCTCACAACACTGAGGACCAGTCATTCGAAATGACTTCTCCATGCATTTTATGCATTGGTAAAAGCACTATGATGAAAAGTGTGATATGTTTTCAGGTATCTCCTATACTAATAGAGCCACATGCTCACCGGTTTGCCACATGATGTAGGCCTATGGACTGAACAAGAAACCACCAAAAATTTTAACCAGTCATCGTTCTCACAACACTGAGGACCAGTCATTCGAAATGACTTCTCCATGCATTTTATGCATTGGTAAAAGCACTATGATGAAAAGTGTGATATGTTTTCAGGTATCTCCTATACTAATAGAGCCACATGCTCACCGGCTTGCCACATGATGTAGGCCTATGGACTGAACAAGAAACCACCAAAAATTTTAACCAGTCATCGTTCTCACAACACTGAGGACCAGTCATTCGAAATGACTTCTCCATGCATTTTATGCATTGGTAAAAGCACTATGATGACAAGTGTGATATGTTTTCAGGTATCTCCTATACTAATAGAGCCACATGCTCACCGGTTTGCCACATGATGTAGGCCTATGGACTGAACAAGAAACCACCAAAAATTTTAACCAGTCATCGTTCTCACAACACTGAGGACCAGTCATTCGAAATGACTTCTCCATGCATTTTATGCATTGGTAAAAGCACTATGATGAAAAGTGTGATATGTTTTCAGGTATCTCCTATACTAATAGAGCCACATGCTCACCGGTTTGCCACATGATGTAGGCCTATGGACTGAACAAGAAACCACCAAAAATTTTAACCAGTCATCGTTCTCACAACACTGAGGACCAGTCATTCGAAATGACTTCTCCATGCATTTTATGCATTGGTAAAAGCACTATGATGAAAAGTGTGATATGTTTTCAGGTATCTCCTATACTAATAGAGCCACATGCTCACCGGTTTGCCACATGATGTAGGCCTATGGACTGAACAAGAAACCACCAAAAATTTTAACCAGTCATCATTCTCACAACACTGAGGACCAGTCATTCGAAATGACTTCTCCATGCATTTTCTGCATTGGTAAAAGCACTATGATGAAAAGTGTGATATGTTTTCAGGTATCTCCTATACTAATAGAGCCACATGCTCACCGGTTTGCCACATGATGTAGGCCTATGGACTGAACAAGAAACCACCAAAAATTTTAACCAGTCATTGTTCTCACAACACTGAGGACCAGTCATTCGAAATGACTTCTCCATGCATTTTATGCATTGGTTAAAGCACTATGATGAAAAGTGTGATATGTTTCAGGTATCTCCTATACTAATAGAGCCACATGCTCACCGGTTTGCCACATGATGTAGGCCTATGGACTGAACAAGAAACCACCAAAAATTTTAACCAGTCATCGTTCTCACAACACTGAGGACCAGTCATTCGAAATGACTTCTCCATGCATTTTATGCATTGGTAAATGCACTATGATGAAAAGTGTGATATGTTTTCAGGTATCTCCTATACTAATAGAGCCACATGCTCACCGGTTTGCCACATGATGTAGGCCTATGGACTGAACAAGAAACCACCAAAAATTTTAACCAGTCATCGTTCTCACAACACTGAGGACCAGTCATTCGAAATGACTTCTCCATGCATTTTATGCATTGGTAAAAGCACTATGATGAAAAGTGTGATATGTTTTCAGGTATCGCCTATACTAATAGAGCCACATGCTCACCGGTTTGCCACATGATGTAGGCCTATGGACTGAACAAGAAACCACCAAAAATTTTAACCAGTCATCGTTCTCACAACACTGAGGACCAGTCATTCGAAATGACTTCTCCATGCATTTTATGCATTGGTAAAAGCACTATGATGAAAAGTGTGATATGTTTTCAGGTATCTCCTATACTAATAGAGCCACATGCTCACCGGTTTGCAACATGATGTAGGCCTATGGACTGAACAAGAAACCACCAAAAATTTTAACCAGTCATCGTTCTCACAACACTGAGGACCAGTCATTCGAAATGACTTCTCCATGCATTTTATGCATTGGTAAAAGCACTATGATGAAAAGTGTGATATGTTTTCAGGTATCTCCTATACTAATAGAGCCACATGCTCACCGGTTTGCCACATGATGTAGGCCTATGGACTGAACAAGAAACCACCAAAAATTTTAACCAGTCATCGTTCTCACAACACTGAGGACCAGTCATTCGAAATGACTTCTCCATGCATTTTATGCATTGGTAAAAGCACTATGATGAAAAGTGTGATATGTTTTCAGGTATCTCCTATACTAATAGAGCCACATGCTCACCGGTTTGCCACATGATGTAGGCCTATGGACTGAACAAGAAACCACCAAAAATTTTAACCAGTCATCGTTCTCACAACACTGAGGACCAGTCATTCGAAATGACTTCTCCATGCATTTTATGCATTGGTAAAAGCACTATGATGAAAAGTGTGATATGTTTTCAGGTATCTCCTATACTAATAGAGCCACATGCTCACTGGTTTGCCACATGATGTAGGCCTATGGACTGAACAAGAAACCACCAAAAATTTTAACCAGTCATCGTTCTCACAACACTGAGGACCAGTCATTCGAAATGACTTCTCCATGCATTTTATGCATTGGTAAAAGCACTATGATGAAAAGTGTGATATGTTTTCAGGTATCTCCTAAACTAATAGAGCCACATGCTCACCGGTTTGCCACATGATGTAGGCCTATGGACTGAACAAGAAACGACCAAAAATTTTAACCAGTCATCGTTCTCACAACACTGAGGACCAGTCATTCGAAATGACTTCTCCATGCATTTTATGCATTGGTAAAAGCACTATGATGAAAAGTGTGATATGTTTTCAGGTATCTCCTATACTAATAGAGCCACATGCTCACCGGTTTGCCACATGATGTAGGCCTATGGACTGAACAAGAAACCACCAAAAATTTTAACCAGTCATCGTTCTCACAACACTGAGGACCAGTCATTCGAAATGACTTCTCCATGCATTTTATGCATTGGTAAAAGCACTATGATGAAAAGTGTGATATGTTTTCAGGTATCTCCTATACTAATAGAGCCACATGCTCACCGGTTTGCCACATGATGTAGGCATATGGACTGAACAAGAAACCACCAAAAATTTTAACCAGTCATCGTTCTCACAACACTGAGGACCAGTCATTCGAAATGACTTTTCCATGCATTTTATGCATTGGTAAAAGCACTATGATGAAAAGTGTGATATGTTTTCAGGTATCTCCTATACTAATAGAGCCACATGCTCACCGGTTTGCCACATGATGTAGGCCTATGGACTGAACAAGAAACCACCAAAAATTTTAACCAGTCATCGTTCTCACAACACTGAGGACCAGTCATTCGAAATGACTTCTCCATGCATTTTATGCATTGGTAAAAGCACTATGATGAAAAGTGTGATATGTTTTCAGGTATCTCCTATACTAATAGAGCCACATGCTCACCGGTTTGCCACATGATGTAGGCCTATGGACTGAACAAGAAACCACCAAAAATTTTAACCAGTCATCGTTCTCACAACACTGAGGACCAGTCATTCGAAATGACTTCTCCATGCATTTTATGCATTGGTAAAAGCACTATGATGAAAAGTGTGATATGTTTTCAGGTATCTCCTATACTAATAGAGCCACATGCTCACCGGTTTGCCACATAATGTAGGCCCATGGACTGAACAAGAAACCACCAAAAATTTTAACCAGTCATCGTTCTCACAACACTGAGGACCAGTCATTCGAAATGACTTCTCCATGCATTTTATGCATTGGTAAAAGCACTATGATGAAAAGTGTGATATGTTTTCAGGTATCTCCTATACTAATAGAGCCACATGCTCACCGGTTTGCCACATGATGTAGGCCTATGGACTGAACAAGAAACCACCAAAAATTTTAACCAGTCATCGTTCTCACAACACTGAGGACCAGTCATTCGAAATGACTTCTCCATGCATTTTATGCATTGGTAAAAGCACTATGATGAAAAGTGTGATATGTTTTCAGGTATCTCCTATACTAATAGAGCCACATGCTCACTGGTTTGCCACATGATGTAGGCCTATGGACTGAACAAGAAACCACCAAAAATTTTAACCAGTCATCGTTCTCACAACACTGAGGACCAGTCATTCGAAATGACTTCTCCATGCATTTTATGCATTGGTAAAAGCACTATGATGAAAAGTGTGATATGTTTTCAGGTATCTCCTATACTAATAGAGCCACATGCTCACCGGTTTGCCACATGATGTAGGCCCATGGACTGAACAAGAAAAGACCAAAAATTTTAACCAGTCATCGTTCTCACAACACTGAGGACCAGTCATTCGAAATGACTTCTCCATGCATTTTATGCATTGGTAAAAGCACTATGATGAAAAGTGTGATATGTTTTCAGGTATCTCCTATACTAATAGAGCCACATGCTCACCGGTTTGCCACATGATGTAGGCCTATGGACTGAACAAGAAACCACCAAAAATTTTAACCAGTCATCGTTCTCACAACACTGAGGACCAGTCATTCGAAATGACTTCTCCATGCATTTTATGCATTGGTAAAAGCACTATGATGAAAAGTGTGATATGTTTTCAGGTATCTCCTATACTAATAGAGCCACATGCTCACTGGTTTGCCACATGATGTAGGCCTATGGACTGAACAAGAAACCACCAAAAATTTTAACCAGTCATCGTTCTCACAACACTGAGGACCAGTCATTCGAAATGACTTCTCCATGCATTTTATGCATTGGTAAAAGCACTATGATGAAAAGTGTGATATGTTTTCAGGTATCTCCTATACTAATAGAGCCACATGCTCACCGGTTTGCCACATGATGTAGGCCTATGGACTGAACAAGAAACCACCAAAAATTTTAACCAGTCATCGTTCTCACAACACTGAGGACCAGTCATTCGAAATGACTTCTCCATGCATTTTATGCATTGGTAAAAGCACTATGATGAAAAGTGTGATATGTTTTCAGGTATCTCCTAAACTAATAGAGCCACATGCTCACCGGTTTGCCACATGATGTAGGCCTATGGACTGAACAAGAAACGACCAAAAATTTTAACCAGTCATCGTTCTCACAACACTGAGGACCAGTCATTCGAAATGACTTCTCCATGCATTTTATGCATTGGTAAAAGCACTATGATGAAAAGTGTGATATGTTTTCAGGTATCTCCTATACTAATAGAGCCACATGCTCACCGGTTTGCCACATGATGTAGGCCTATGGACTGAACAAGAAACCACCAAAAATTTTAACCAGTCATCATTCTCACAACACTGAGGACCAGTCATTCGAAATGACTTCTCCATGCATTTTATGCATTGGTAAAAGCACTATGATGAAAAGTGTGATATGTTTTCAGGTATCTCCTATACTAATAGAGCCACATGCTCACCGGTTTGCCACATGATGTAGGCCCATGGACTGAACAAGAAACCACCAAAAATTTTAACCAGTCATCGTTCTCACAACACTGAGGACCAGTCATTCGAAATGACTTCTCCATGCATTTTATGCATTGGTAAAAGCACTATGATGAAAAGTGTGATATGTTTTCAGGTATCTCCTATACTAATAGAGTCACATGCTCACCGGTTTGCCACATGATGTAGGCCCATGGACTGAACAAGAAACCACCAAAAATTTTAACCAGTCATCGTTCTCACAACACTGAGGACCAGTCATTCGAATTGACTTCTCCATGCATTTTATGCATTGGTAAAAGCACTATGATGAAAAGTGTGATATGTTTTCAGGTATCTCCTATACTAATAGAGCCACATGCTCACCGGTTTGCCACATGATGTAGGCCTATGGACTGAACAAGAAACCACCAAAAATTTTAACCAGTCATCGTTCTAACAACACTGAGGACCAGTCATTCGAAATGACTTCTCCATGCATTTTATGCATTGGTAAAAGCACTATGATGAAAAGTGTGATATGTTTTCAGGTATCTCCTATACTAATAGAGCCACATGCTCACCGGTTTGCCACATGATGTAGGCCTATGGACTGAACAAGAAACCACCAAAAATTTTAACCAGTCATCGTTCTCACAACACTGAGGACCAGTCATTCGAAATGACTTCTCCATGCATTTTATGCATTGGTAAAAGCACTATGATGAAAAGTGTGATATGTTTTCAGGTATCTCCTATACTAATAGAGCCACATGCTCACCGGTTTGCCACATGATGTAGGCCTATGGACTGAACAAGAAACCACCAAAAATTTTAACCAGTCATCATTCTCACAACACTGAGGACCAGTCATTCGAAATGACTTCTCCATGCATTTTCTGCATTGGTAAAAGCACTATGATGAAAAGTGTGATATGTTTTCAGGTATCTCCTATACTAATAGAGCCACATGCTCACCGGTTTGCCACATGATCTAGGCCTATGGACTGAACAAGAAACCACCAAAAGTTTTAACCAGTCATCGTTCTCACAACACTGAGGACCAGTCATTCGAAATGACTTCTCCATGCATTTTATGCATTGGTAAAAGCACTATGATGAAAAGTGTGATATGTTTTCAGGTATCTCCTATACTAATAGAGCCACATGCTCACCGGTTTGCCACATGATGTAGGCCTATGGACTGAACAAGAAACCACCAAAAATTTTAACCAGTCATCGTTCTCACAACACTGAGGACCAGTCATTCGAAATGACTTCTCCATGCATTTTATGCATTGGTAAAAGCACTATGATGAAAAGTGTGATATGTTTTCAGGTATCTCCTATACTAATAGAGCCACATGCTCACCGGCTTGCCACATGATGTAGGCCTATGGACTGAACAAGAAACCACCAAAAATTTTAACCAGTCATCGTTCTCACAACACTGAGGACCAGTCATTCGAAATGACTTCTCCATGCATTTTATGCATTGGTAAAAGCACTATGATGACAAGTGTGATATGTTTTCAGGTATCTCCTATACTAATAGAGCCACATGCTCACCGGTTTGCCACATGATGTAGGCCTATGGACTGAACAAGAAACCACCAAAAATTTTAACCAGTCATCGTTCTCACAACACTGAGGACCAGTCATTCGAAATGACTTCTCCATGCATTTTATGCATTGGTAAAAGCACTATGATGAAAAGTGTGATATGTTTTCAGGTATCTCCTATACTAATAGAGCCACATGCTCACCGGTTTGCCACATGATGTAGGCCTATGGACTGAACAAGAAACCACCAAAAATTTTAACCAGTCATCGTTCTCACAACACTGAGGACCAGTCATTCGAAATGACTTCTCCATGCATTTTATGCATTGGTAAAAGCACTATGATGAAAAGTGTGATATGTTTTCAGGTATCTCCTATACTAATAGAGCCACATGCTCACCGGTTTGCCACATGATGTAGGCCTATGGACTGAACAAGAAACCACCAAAAATTTTAACCAGTCATCATTCTCACAACACTGAGGACCAGTCATTCGAAATGACTTCTCCATGCATTTTCTGCATTGGTAAAAGCACTATGATGAAAAGTGTGATATGTTTTCAGGTATCTCCTATACTAATAGAGCCACATGCTCACCGGTTTGCCACATGATGTAGGCCTATGGACTGAACAAGAAACCACCAAAAATTTTAACCAGTCATTGTTCTCACAACACTGAGGACCAGTCATTCGAAATGACTTCTCCATGCATTTTATGCATTGGTTAAAGCACTATGATGAAAAGTGTGATATGTTTCAGGTATCTCCTATACTAATAGAGCCACATGCTCACCGGTTTGCCACATGATGTAGGCCTATGGACTGAACAAGAAACCACCAAAAATTTTAACCAGTCATCGTTCTCACAACACTGAGGACCAGTCATTCGAAATGACTTCTCCATGCATTTTATGCATTGGTAAATGCACTATGATGAAAAGTGTGATATGTTTTCAGGTATCTCCTATACTAATAGAGCCACATGCTCACCGGTTTGCCACATGATGTAGGCCTATGGACTGAACAAGAAACCACCAAAAATTTTAACCAGTCATCGTTCTCACAACACTGAGGACCAGTCATTCGAAATGACTTCTCCATGCATTTTATGCATTGGTAAAAGCACTATGATGAAAAGTGTGATATGTTTTCAGGTATCGCCTATACTAATAGAGCCACATGCTCACCGGTTTGCCACATGATGTAGGCCTATGGACTGAACAAGAAACCACCAAAAATTTTAACCAGTCATCGTTCTCACAACACTGAGGACCAGTCATTCGAAATGACTTCTCCATGCATTTTATGCATTGGTAAAAGCACTATGATGAAAAGTGTGATATGTTTTCAGGTATCTCCTATACTAATAGAGCCACATGCTCACCGGTTTGCAACATGATGTAGGCCTATGGACTGAACAAGAAACCACCAAAAATTTTAACCAGTCATCGTTCTCACAACACTGAGGACCAGTCATTCGAAATGACTTCTCCATGCATTTTATGCATTGGTAAAAGCACTATGATGAAAAGTGTGATATGTTTTCAGGTATCTCCTATACTAATAGAGCCACATGCTCACCGGTTTGCCACATGATGTAGGCCTATGGACTGAACAAGAAACCACCAAAAATTTTAACCAGTCATCGTTCTCACAACACTGAGGACCAGTCATTCGAAATGACTTCTCCATGCATTTTATGCATTGGTAAAAGCACTATGATGAAAAGTGTGATATGTTTTCAGGTATCTCCTATACTAATAGAGCCACATGCTCACCGGTTTGCCACATGATGTAGGCCTATGGACTGAACAAGAAACCACCAAAAATTTTAACCAGTCATCGTTCTCACAACACTGAGGACCAGTCATTCGAAATGACTTCTCCATGCATTTTATGCATTGGTAAAAGCACTATGATGAAAAGTGTGATATGTTTTCAGGTATCTCCTATACTAATAGAGCCACATTCTCACCGGTTTGCCACATGATGTAGGCCTATGGACTGAACAAGAAACCACCAAAAATTTTAACCAGTCATCGTTCTCACAACACTGAGGACCAGTCATTCGAAATGACTTCTCCATGCATTTTATGCATTGGTAAAAGCACTATGATGAAAAGTGTGATATGTTTTCAGGTATCTCCTATACTAATAGAGCCACATGCTCACCGGTTTGCCACATGATGTAGGCCTATGGACTGAACAAGAAACCACCAAAAATTTTAACCAGTCATCGTTCTCACAACACTGAGGCAGTCATTCGAAATGACTTCTCCATGCATTTTATGCATGGTAAAAGCACTATGATGAAAAGTGTGATATGTTTTCAGGTATCTCCTATACTAATAGAGCCACATGCTCACCGGTTTTCCACATGATGTAGGCCTATGGACTGAACAAGAAACCACCAAAATTTTAACCAGTCATCGTTCTCACAACACTGAGGACCAGTCATTCGAAATGACTTCTCCATGCATTTTATGCATTGGTAAAAGCACTATGATGAAAAGTGTGATATGTTTTCAGGTATCTCCTATACTAATAGAGCCACATGCTCACCGGTTTGCCACATGATGTAGGCCTATGGACTGAACAAGAAACCACCAAAAATTTTAACCAGTCATCGTTCTCACAACACTGAGGACCAGTCATTCGAAATGACTTCTCCATGCATTTTATGCATTGGTAAAAGCACTATGATGAAAAGTGTGATATGTTTTCAGGTATCTCCTATACTAATAGAGCCACATGCTCACTGGTTTGCCACATGATGTAGGCCTATGGACTGAACAAGAAACCACCAAAAATTTTAACCAGTCATCGTTCTCACAACACTGAGGACCAGTCATTCGAAATGACTTCTCCATGCATTTTATGCATTGGTAAAAAGCACTATGATGAAAAGTGTGATATGTTTTCAGGTATCTCCTATACTAATAGAGCCACATGCTCACTGGTTTGCCACATGATGTAGGCCTATGGACTGAACAAGAAACCACCAAAAATTTTAACCAGTCATCGTTCTCACAACACTGAGGACCAGTCATTCGAAATGACTTCTCCATGCATTTTATGCATTGGTAAAAGCACTATGATGAAAAGTGTGATATGTTTTCAGGTATCTCCTAAACTAATAGAGCCACATGCTCACCGGTTTGCCACATGATGTAGGCCTATGGACTGAACAAGAAACGACCAAAAATTTTAACCAGTCACATCGTTCTCACAACACTGAGGACCAGTCATTCGAAATGACTTCTCCATGCATTTTATGCATTGGTAAAAGCACTATGATGAAAAGTGTGATATGTTTTCAGGTATCTCCTATACTAATAGAGCCACATGCTCACCGGTTTGCCACATGATGTAGGCCTATGGACTGAACAAGAAACCACCAAAAATTTTAACCAGTCATCATTCTCACAACACTGAGGACCAGTCATTCGAAATGACTTCTCCATGCATTTTATGCATTGGTAAAAGCACTATGATGAAAAGTGTGATATGTTTTCAGATATCTCCTATACTAATAGAGCCACATGCTCACCGGTTTGCCACATGATGTAGGCCTATGGACTGAACAAGAAACCACCAAATATGTTTAACCAGTCATCGTTCTCACACACTGAGGACCAGTCATTCGAAATGACTTCTCCATGCATTTTATGCATTGGTAAAAGCACTATGATGAAAAGTGTGATATGTTTTCAGGTATCTCCTATACTAATAGAGCCACATGCTCACCGGTTTGCCACATGATGTAGGCCTATGGACTGAACAAGAAACCACCAAAAATTTTAACCAGTCATCGTTCTCACAACACTGAGGACCAGTCATTCGAAATGACTTCTCCATGCATTTTATGCATTGGTAAAAGCACTATGATGAAAAGTGTGATATGTTTTCAGGTATCTCCTATACTAATAGAGCCACATGCTCACCGGTTTGCCACATGATGTAGGCCTATGGACTGAACAAGAAACCACCAAAAATTTTAACCAGTCATCGTTCTCACAACACTGAGGACCAGTCATTCGAAATGACTTCTCCATGCATTTTATGCATTGGTAAAAGCACTATGATGAAAAGTGTGATATGTTTTCAGGTATCTCCTATACTAATAGAGCCACATGCTCACCGGTTTGCCACATGATGTAGGCCTATGGACTGAACAAGAAACCACCAAAAATTTTAACCAGTCATCGTTCTCACAACACTGAGGACCAGTCATTCGAAATGACTTCTCCATGCATTTTATGCATTGGTAAAAGCACTATGATGAAAAGTGTGATATGTTTTCAGGTATCTCCTATACTAATAGAGCCACATGCTCACCGGTTTGCCACATGATGTAGGCCTATGGACTGAACAAGAAACCACCAAAAATTTTAACCAGTCATCGTTCTCACAACACTGAGGACCAGTCATTCGAAATGACTTCTCCATGCATTTTATGCATTGGTAAAAGCACTATGATGAAAAGTGTGATATGTTTTCAGGTATCTCCTATACTAATAGAGCCACATGCTCACCGGTTTGCCACATGATGTAGGCCTATGGACTGAACAAGAAACCACCAAAAATTTTAACCAGTCATCGTTCTCACAACACTGAGGACCAGTCATTCGAAATGACTTCTCCATGCATTTTATGCATTGGTAAAAGCACTATGATGAAAAGTGTGATATGTTTTCAGGTATCTCCTATACTAATAGAGCCACATGCTCACCGGTTTGCCACATGATGTAGGCCTATGGACTGAACAAGAAACCACCAAAAATTTTAACCAGTCATCGTTCTCACAACACTGAGGACCAGTCATTCGAAATGACTTCTCCATGCATTTTATGCATTGGTAAAAGCACTATGATGAAAAGTGTGATATGTTTTCAGGTATCTCCTATACTAATAGAGCCACATGCTCACCGGTTTGCCACATGATGTAGGCCTATGGACTGAACAAGAAACCACCAAAAATTTTAACCAGTCATCGTTCTCACAACACTGAGGACCAGTCATTCGAAATGACTTCTCCATGCATTTTATGCATTGGTAAAAGCACTATGATGAAAAGTGTGATATGTTTTCAGGTATCTCCTATACTAATAGAGCCACATGCTCACCGGTTTGCCACATGATGTAGGCCTATGGACTGAACAAGAAACCACCAAAAATTTTAACCAGTCATCGTTCTCACAACACTGAGGACCAGTCATTCGAAATGACTTCTCCATGCATTTTATGCATTGGTAAAAGCACTATGATGAAAAGTGTGATATGTTTTCAGGTATCTCCTATACTAATAGAGCCACATGCTCACCGGTTTGCCACATGATGTAGGCCTATGGACTGAACAAGAAACCACCAAAAATTTTAACCAGTCATCGTTCTCACAACACTGAGGACCAGTCATTCGAAATGACTTCTCCATGCATTTTATGCATTGGTAAAAGCACTATGATGAAAAGTGTGATATGTTTTCAGGTATCTCCTATACTAATAGAGCCACATGCTCACCGGTTTGCCACATGATGTAGGCCTATGGACTGAACAAGAAACCACCAAAAATTTTAACCAGTCATCGTTCTCACAACACTGAGGACCAGTCATTCGAAATGACTTCTCCATGCATTTTATGCATTGGTAAAAGCACTATGATGAAAAGTGTGATATGTTTTCAGGTATCTCCTATACTAATAGAGCCACATGCTCACCGGTTTGCCACATGATGTAGGCCTATGGACTGAACAAGAAACCACCAAAAATTTTAACCAGTCATCGTTCTCACAACACTGAGGACCAGTCATTCGAAATGACTTCTCCATGCATTTTATGCATTGGTAAAAGCACTATGATGAAAAGTGTGATATGTTTTCAGGTATCTCCTATACTAATAGAGCCACATGCTCACCGGTTTGCCACATGATGTAGGCCTATGGACTGAACAAGAAACCACCAAAAATTTTAACCAGTCATCGTTCTCACAACACTGAGGACCAGTCATTCGAAATGACTTCTCCATGCATTTTATGCATTGGTAAAAGCACTATGATGAAAAGTGTGATATGTTTTCAGGTATCTCCTATACTAATAGAGCCACATGCTCACCGGTTTGCCACATGATGTAGGCCTATGGACTGAACAAGAAACCACCAAAAATTTTAACCAGTCATCGTTCTCACAACACTGAGGACCAGTCATTCGAAATGACTTCTCCATGCATTTTATGCATTGGTAAAAGCACTATGATGAAAAGTGTGATATGTTTTCAGGTATCTCCTATACTAATAGAGCCACATGCTCACCGGTTTGCCACATGATGTAGGCCTATGGACTGAACAAGAAACCACCAAAAATTTTAACCAGTCATCGTTCTCACAACACTGAGGACCAGTCATTCGAAATGACTTCTCCATGCATTTTATGCATTGGTAAAAGCACTATGATGAAAAGTGTGATATGTTTTCAGGTATCTCCTATACTAATAGAGCCACATGCTCACCGGTTTGCCACATGATGTAGGCCTATGGACTGAACAAGAAACCACCAAAAATTTTAACCAGTCATCGTTCTCACAACACTGAGGACCAGTCATTCGAAATGACTTCTCCATGCATTTTATGCATTGGTAAAAGCACTATGATGAAAAGTGTGATATGTTTTCAGGTATCTCCTATACTAATAGAGCCACATGCTCACCGGTTTGCCACATGATGTAGGCCTATGGACTGAACAAGAAACCACCAAAAATTTTAACCAGTCATCGTTCTCACAACACTGAGGACCAGTCATTCGAAATGACTTCTCCATGCATTTTATGCATTGGTAAAAGCACTATGATGAAAAGTGTGATATGTTTTCAGGTATCTCCTATACTAATAGAGCCACATGCTCACCGGTTTGCCACATGATGTAGGCCTATGGACTGAACAAGAAACCACCAAAAATTTTAACCCTGAGGACCAGTCATTCGAAAATGACTTCTCCCAATGCATTTTAGTGCATTGGTAAAAGCACTAGTGATGAAAAAGTGTGATATGTTTTCAGGTATCTCCTATACTAATAGGAGCAACATGCCTCACCGGTTTGCCACATGATGTAGGCCTATGGACTGAACAAGAAACCACCAAAAATTTAATACCAGTCATCGTTCTCACAACACTGAGGACCAGTCATTCGAAATGACTTCTCCATGCATTTTATGCATTGGTAAAAGCACTATGATGAAAAGTGTGATAGGTTTTCAGGTATCTCCTAGTACTAATAGAGCCACATGCTCACCGGTTTTGCCACATGAGTGTAGGGCCTATGGACTGAACAAGAAACCACCAAAAATTTAACCAGTCATCGTTCTCACAACACTGAGGACCAGTCATTCGAAATGACTTCTCCATGCATTTTATGGCATTGGTAAAAGCACTATGATGAAAAGTGTGATATGTTTTCAGGTATCCTCCTATACTAATAGAGCCACATGCTCACCGGTTTGCCACATGATGTAGGCCTATGGACTGAACAAGAAACCACCAAAAATTTTAACCAGTCATCGTTCTCACAACACTGAGGACCAGTCATTCGAAATGACTTCTCCATGCATTTTATGCATTGGTAAAAGGCACTATGATGGAAAAGTGTGATATGTTTTCAGGTATCTCCTATACTAATAGAGCCACATGCTCACCGGTTTGCCACATGATGTAGGCCTATGGACTGAACAAGAAACCACCAAAAATTTTAACCAGTCATCGTTCTCACAACACTGAGGACCAGTCATTCGAAATGACTTCTCCATGCATTTTATGCATTGGTAAAAGCACTATGATGAAAAGTGTGATAATGTTTTTCAGGTATCTCCTATACTAATAGAGCCACATGCTCACCGGTTTGCCACATGATGTAGGCCTATGGACTGAACAAGAAACCACCAAAAATTTTAACCAGTCATCGTTCTCACAACACTGAGGACCAGTCATTCGAAATGACTTCTCCATGCATTTTATGCATTGGTAAAAGCACTATGATGAAAAGTGTGATATGTTTTCAGGTATCTCCTATACTAATAGAGCCACATGCTCACCGTTTGCCACATGATGTAGGCCTATGGACTGAACAAGAAACCACCAAAAATTTTAACCAGTCATCGTTCTCACAAACACTGAGGGACCAGTCATTCGAAATGACTTCTCCATGCATTTATGCATTGGTAAAAGCACTATGATGAAAAGTGTGATATGTTTCAGGTATCTCCCTATACTAATAGAGCCACATGCTCACCGGTTTGCCACATGATGTAGGCCTATGGACTGAACAAGAAACCACCAAAAATTTTAACCAGTCATCGTTCTCACAACACTGAGGACCAGTCATTCGAAATGACTTCTCCATGCATTTTATGCATTGGTAAAAGCACTATGATGAAAAGTGTGATATGTTTTCAGGTATCTCCTATACTAATAGAGCCACATGCTCACCGGTTGCCACATGCTCACCGGTTTGCCACATGATGTAGGCCTATGGACTGAACAAGAAACCACCAAAAATTTTAACCAGTCATCGTTCTCACAACACTGAGGACCAGTCATTCGAAATGACTTCTCCATGCATTTTATGCATTGGTAAAAGCACTATGATGAAAAGTGTGATATGTTTTCAGGTATCTCCTATACTAATAGAGCCACATGCTCACCGGTTTGCCACATGATGTAGGCCTATGGACTGAACAAGAAACCACCAAAAATTTTAACCAGTCATCGTTCTCACAACACTGAGGACCAGTCATTCGAAATGACTTCTCCATGCATTTTATGCATTGGTAAAAGCACTATGATGAAAAGTGTGATATGTTTTCAGGTATCTCCTATACTAATAGAGCCACATGCTCACCGGTTTGCCACATGATGTAGGCCTATGGACTGAACAAGAAACCACCAAAAATTTTAACCAGTCATCGTTCTCACAACACTGAGGACCAGTCATTCGAAATGACTTCTCCATGCATTTTATGCATTGGTAAAAGCACTATGATGAAAAGTGTGATATGTTTTCAGGTATCTCCTATACTAATAGAGCCACATGCTCACCGGTTTGCCACATGATGTAGGCCTATGGACTGAACAAGAAACCACCAAAAATTTTAACCAGTCATCGTTCTCACAACACTGAGGACCAGTCATTCGAAATGACTTCTCCATGCATTTTATGCATTGGTAAAAGCACTATGATGAAAAGTGTGATATGTTTTCAGGTATCTCCTATACTAATAGAGCCACATGCTCACCGGTTTGCCACATGATGTAGGCCTATGGACTGAACAAGAAACCACCAAAAATTTTAACCAGTCATCGTTCTCACAACACTGAGGACCAGTCATTCGAAATGACTTCTCCATGCATTTTATGCATTGGTAAAAGCACTATGATGAAAAGTGTGATATGTTTTCAGGTATCTCCTATACTAATAGAGCCACATGCTCACCGGTTTGCCACATGATGTAGGCCTATGGACTGAACAAGAAACCACCAAAAATTTTAACCAGTCATCGTTCTCACAACACTGAGGACCAGTCATTCGAAATGACTTCTCCATGCATTTTATGCATTGGTAAAAGCACTATGATGAAAAGTGTGATATGTTTTCAGGTATCTCCTATACTAATAGAGCCACATGCTCACCGGTTTGCCACATGATGTAGGCCTATGGACTGAACAAGAAACCACCAAAAATTTTAACCAGTCATCGTTCTCACAACACTGAGGACCAGTCATTCGAAATGACTTCTCCATGCATTTTATGCATTGGTAAAAGCACTATGATGAAAAGTGTGATATGTTTTCAGGTATCTCCTATACTAATAGAGCCACATGCTCACCGGTTTGCCACATGATGTAGGCCTATGGACTGAACAAGAAACCACCAAAAATTTTAACCAGTCATCGTTCTCACAACACTGAGGACCAGTCATTCGAAATGACTTCTCCATGCATTTTATGCATTGGTAAAAGCACTATGATGAAAAGTGTGATATGTTTTCAGGTATCTCCTATACTAATAGAGCCACATGCTCACCGGTTTGCCACATGATGTAGGCCTATGGACTGAACAAGAAACCACCAAAAATTTTAACCAGTCATCGTTCTCACAACACTGAGGACCAGTCATTCGAAATGACTTCTCCATGCATTTTATGCATTGGTAAAAGCACTATGATGAAAAGTGTGATATGTTTTCAGGTATCTCCTATACTAATAGAGCCACATGCTCACCGGTTTGCCACATGATGTAGGCCTATGGACTGAACAAGAAACCACCAAAAATTTTAACCAGTCATCGTTCTCACAACACTGAGGACCAGTCATTCGAAATGACTTCTCCATGCATTTTATGCATTGGTAAAAGCACTATGATGAAAAGTGTGATATGTTTTCAGGTATCTCCTATACTAATAGAGCCACATGCTCACCGGTTTGCCACATGATGTAGGCCTATGGACTGAACAAGAAACCACCAAAAATTTTAACCAGTCATCGTTCTCACAACACTGAGGACCAGTCATTCGAAATGACTTCTCCATGCATTTTATGCATTGGTAAAAGCACTATGATGAAAAGTGTGATATGTTTTCAGGTATCTCCTATACTAATAGAGCCACATGCTCACCGGTTTGCCACATGATGTAGGCCTATGGACTGAACAAGAAACCACCAAAAATTTTAACCAGTCATCGTTCTCACAACACTGAGGACCAGTCATTCGAAATGACTTCTCCATGCATTTTATGCATTGGTAAAAGCACTATGATGAAAAGTGTGATATGTTTTCAGGTATCTCCTATACTAATAGAGCCACATGCTCACCGGTTTGCCACATGATGTAGGCCTATGGACTGAACAAGAAACCACCAAAAATTTTAACCAGTCATCGTTCTCACAACACTGAGGACCAGTCATTCGAAATGACTTCTCCATGCATTTTATGCATTGGTAAAAGCACTATGATGAAAAGTGTGATATGTTTTCAGGTATCTCCTATACTAATAGAGCCACATGCTCACCGGTTTGCCACATGATGTAGGCCTATGGACTGAACAAGAAACCACCAAAAATTTTAACCAGTCATCGTTCTCACAACACTGAGGACCAGTCATTCGAAATGACTTCTCCATGCATTTTATGCATTGGTAAAAGCACTATGATGAAAAGTGTGATATGTTTTCAGGTATCTCCTATACTAATAGAGCCACATGCTCACCGGTTTGCCACATGATGTAGGCCTATGGACTGAACAAGAAACCACCAAAAATTTTAACCAGTCATCGTTCTCACAACACTGAGGACCAGTCATTCGAAATGACTTCTCCATGCATTTTATGCATTGGTAAAAGCACTATGATGAAAAGTGTGATATGTTTTCAGGTATCTCCTATACTAATAGAGCCACATGCTCACCGGTTTGCCACATGATGTAGGCCTATGGACTGAACAAGAAACCACCAAAAATTTTAACCAGTCATCGTTCTCACAACACTGAGGACCAGTCATTCGAAATGACTTCTCCATGCATTTTATGCATTGGTAAAAGCACTATGATGAAAAGTGTGATATGTTTTCAGGTATCTCCTATACTAATAGAGCCACATGCTCACCGGTTTGCCACATGATGTAGGCCTATGGACTGAACAAGAAACCACCAAAAATTTTAACCAGTCATCGTTCTCACAACACTGAGGACCAGTCATTCGAAATGACTTCTCCATGCATTTTATGCATTGGTAAAAGCACTATGATGAAAAGTGTGATATGTTTTCAGGTATCTCCTATACTAATAGAGCCACATGCTCACCGGTTTGCCACATGATGTAGGCCTATGGACTGAACAAGAAACCACCAAAAATTTTAACCAGTCATCGTTCTCACAACACTGAGGACCAGTCATTCGAAATGACTTCTCCATGCATTTTATGCATTGGTAAAAGCACTATGATGAAAAGTGTGATATGTTTTCAGGTATCTCCTATACTAATAGAGCCACATGCTCACCGGTTTGCCACATGATGTAGGCCTATGGACTGAACAAGAAACCACCAAAAATTTTAACCAGTCATCGTTCTCACAACACTGAGGACCAGTCATTCGAAATGACTTCTCCATGCATTTTATGCATTGGTAAAAGCACTATGATGAAAAGTGTGATATGTTTTCAGGTATCTCCTATACTAATAGAGCCACATGCTCACCGGTTTGCCACATGATGTAGGCCTATGGACTGAACAAGAAACCACCAAAAATTTTAACCAGTCATCGTTCTCACAACACTGAGGACCAGTCATTCGAAATGACTTCTCCATGCATTTTATGCATTGGTAAAAGCACTATGATGAAAAGTGTGATATGTTTTCAGGTATCTCCTATACTAATAGAGCCACATGCTCACCGGTTTGCCACATGATGTAGGCCTATGGACTGAACAAGAAACCACCAAAAATTTTAACCAGTCATCGTTCTCACAACACTGAGGACCAGTCATTCGAAATGACTTCTCCATGCATTTTATGCATTGGTAAAAGCACTATGATGAAAAGTGTGATATGTTTTCAGGTATCTCCTATACTAATAGAGCCACATGCTCACCGGTTTGCCACATGATGTAGGCCTATGGACTGAACAAGAAACCACCAAAAATTTTAACCAGTCATCGTTCTCACAACACTGAGGACCAGTCATTCGAAATGACTTCTCCATGCATTTTATGCATTGGTAAAAGCACTATGATGAAAAGTGTGATATGTTTTCAGGTATCTCCTATACTAATAGAGCCACATGCTCACCGGTTTGCCACATGATGTAGGCCTATGGACTGAACAAGAAACCACCAAAAATTTTAACCAGTCATCGTTCTCACAACACTGAGGACCAGTCATTCGAAATGACTTCTCCATGCATTTTATGCATTGGTAAAAGCACTATGATGAAAAGTGTGATATGTTTTCAGGTATCTCCTATACTAATAGAGCCACATGCTCACCGGTTTGCCACATGATGTAGGCCTATGGACTGAACAAGAAACCACCAAAAATTTTAACCAGTCATCGTTCTCACAACACTGAGGACCAGTCATTCGAAATGACTTCTCCATGCATTTTATGCATTGGTAAAAGCACTATGATGAAAAGTGTGATATGTTTTCAGGTATCTCCTATACTAATAGAGCCACATGCTCACCGGTTTGCCACATGATGTAGGCCTATGGACTGAACAAGAAACCACCAAAAATTTTAACCAGTCATCGTTCTCACAACACTGAGGACCAGTCATTCGAAATGACTTCTCCATGCATTTTATGCATTGGTAAAAGCACTATGATGAAAAGTGTGATATGTTTTCAGGTATCTCCTATACTAATAGAGCCACATGCTCACCGGTTTGCCACATGATGTAGGCCTATGGACTGAACAAGAAACCACCAAAAATTTTAACCAGTCATCGTTCTCACAACACTGAGGACCAGTCATTCGAAATGACTTCTCCATGCATTTTATGCATTGGTAAAAGCACTATGATGAAAAGTGTGATATGTTTTCAGGTATCTCCTATACTAATAGAGCCACATGCTCACCGGTTTGCCACATGATGTAGGCCTATGGACTGAACAAGAAACCACCAAAAATTTTAACCAGTCATCGTTCTCACAACACTGAGGACCAGTCATTCGAAATGACTTCTCCATGCATTTTATGCATTGGTAAAAGCACTATGATGAAAAGTGTGATATGTTTTCAGGTATCTCCTATACTAATAGAGCCACATGCTCACCGGTTTGCCACATGATGTAGGCCTATGGACTGAACAAGAAACCACCAAAAATTTTAACCAGTCATCGTTCTCACAACACTGAGGACCAGTCATTCGAAATGACTTCTCCATGCATTTTATGCATTGGTAAAAGCACTATGATGAAAAGTGTGATATGTTTTCAGGTATCTCCTATACTAATAGAGCCACATGCTCACCGGTTTGCCACATGATGTAGGCCTATGGACTGAACAAGAAACCACCAAAAATTTTAACCAGTCATCGTTCTCACAACACTGAGGACCAGTCATTCGAAATGACTTCTCCATGCATTTTATGCATTGGTAAAAGCACTATGATGAAAAGTGTGATATGTTTTCAGGTATCTCCTATACTAATAGAGCCACATGCTCACCGGTTTGCCACATGATGTAGGCCTATGGACTGAACAAGAAACCACCAAAAATTTTAACCAGTCATCGTTCTCACAACACTGAGGACCAGTCATTCGAAATGACTTCTCCATGCATTTTATGCATTGGTAAAAGCACTATGATGAAAAGTGTGATATGTTTTCAGGTATCTCCTATACTAATAGAGCCACATGCTCACCGGTTTGCCACATGATGTAGGCCTATGGACTGAACAAGAAACCACCAAAAATTTTAACCAGTCATCGTTCTCACAACACTGAGGACCAGTCATTCGAAATGACTTCTCCATGCATTTTATGCATTGGTAAAAGCACTATGATGAAAAGTGTGATATGTTTTCAGGTATCTCCTATACTAATAGAGCCACATGCTCACCGGTTTGCCACATGATGTAGGCCTATGGACTGAACAAGAAACCACCAAAAATTTTAACCAGTCATCGTTCTCACAACACTGAGGACCAGTCATTCGAAATGACTTCTCCATGCATTTTATGCATTGGTAAAAGCACTATGATGAAAAGTGTGATATGTTTTCAGGTATCTCCTATACTAATAGAGCCACATGCTCACCGGTTTGCCACATGATGTAGGCCTATGGACTGAACAAGAAACCACCAAAAATTTTAACCAGTCATCGTTCTCACAACACTGAGGACCAGTCATTCGAAATGACTTCTCCATGCATTTTATGCATTGGTAAAAGCACTATGATGAAAAGTGTGATATGTTTTCAGGTATCTCCTATACTAATAGAGCCACATGCTCACCGGTTTGCCACATGATGTAGGCCTATGGACTGAACAAGAAACCACCAAAAATTTTAACCAGTCATCGTTCTCACAACACTGAGGACCAGTCATTCGAAATGACTTCTCCATGCATTTTATGCATTGGTAAAAGCACTATGATGAAAAGTGTGATATGTTTTCAGGTATCTCCTATACTAATAGAGCCACATGCTCACCGGTTTGCCACATGATGTAGGCCTATGGACTGAACAAGAAACCACCAAAAATTTTAACCAGTCATCGTTCTCACAACACTGAGGACCAGTCATTCGAAATGACTTCTCCATGCATTTTATGCATTGGTAAAAGCACTATGATGAAAAGTGTGATATGTTTTCAGGTATCTCCTATACTAATAGAGCCACATGCTCACCGGTTTGCCACATGATGTAGGCCTATGGACTGAACAAGAAACCACCAAAAATTTTAACCAGTCATCGTTCTCACAACACTGAGGACCAGTCATTCGAAATGACTTCTCCATGCATTTTATGCATTGGTAAAAGCACTATGATGAAAAGTGTGATATGTTTTCAGGTATCTCCTATACTAATAGAGCCACATGCTCACCGGTTTGCCACATGATGTAGGCCTATGGACTGAACAAGAAACCACCAAAAATTTTAACCAGTCATCGTTCTCACAACACTGAGGACCAGTCATTCGAAATGACTTCTCCATGCATTTTATGCATTGGTAAAAGCACTATGATGAAAAGTGTGATATGTTTTCAGGTATCTCCTATACTAATAGAGCCACATGCTCACCGGTTTGCCACATGATGTAGGCCTATGGACTGAACAAGAAACCACCAAAAATTTTAACCAGTCATCGTTCTCACAACACTGAGGACCAGTCATTCGAAATGACTTCTCCATGCATTTTATGCATTGGTAAAAGCACTATGATGAAAAGTGTGATATGTTTTCAGGTATCTCCTATACTAATAGAGCCACATGCTCACCGGTTTGCCACATGATGTAGGCCTATGGACTGAACAAGAAACCACCAAAAATTTTAACCAGTCATCGTTCTCACAACACTGAGGACCAGTCATTCGAAATGACTTCTCCATGCATTTTATGCATTGGTAAAAGCACTATGATGAAAAGTGTGATATGTTTTCAGGTATCTCCTATACTAATAGAGCCACATGCTCACCGGTTTGCCACATGATGTAGGCCTATGGACTGAACAAGAAACCACCAAAAATTTTAACCAGTCATCGTTCTCACAACACTGAGGACCAGTCATTCGAAATGACTTCTCCATGCATTTTATGCATTGGTAAAAGCACTATGATGAAAAGTGTGATATGTTTTCAGGTATCTCCTATACTAATAGAGCCACATGCTCACCGGTTTGCCACATGATGTAGGCCTATGGACTGAACAAGAAACCACCAAAAATTTTAACCAGTCATCGTTCTCACAACACTGAGGACCAGTCATTCGAAATGACTTCTCCATGCATTTTATGCATTGGTAAAAGCACTATGATGAAAAGTGTGATATGTTTTCAGGTATCTCCTATACTAATAGAGCCACATGCTCACCGGTTTGCCACATGATGTAGGCCTATGGACTGAACAAGAAACCACCAAAAATTTTAACCAGTCATCGTTCTCACAACACTGAGGACCAGTCATTCGAAATGACTTCTCCATGCATTTTATGCATTGGTAAAAGCACTATGATGAAAAGTGTGATATGTTTTCAGGTATCTCCTATACTAATAGAGCCACATGCTCACCGGTTTGCCACATGATGTAGGCCTATGGACTGAACAAGAAACCACCAAAAATTTTAACCAGTCATCGTTCTCACAACACTGAGGACCAGTCATTCGAAATGACTTCTCCATGCATTTTATGCATTGGTAAAAGCACTATGATGAAAAGTGTGATATGTTTTCAGGTATCTCCTATACTAATAGAGCCACATGCTCACCGGTTTGCCACATGATGTAGGCCTATGGACTGAACAAGAAACCACCAAAAATTTTAACCAGTCATCGTTCTCACAACACTGAGGACCAGTCATTCGAAATGACTTCTCCATGCATTTTATGCATTGGTAAAAGCACTATGATGAAAAGTGTGATATGTTTTCAGGTATCTCCTATACTAATAGAGCCACATGCTCACCGGTTTGCCACATG
This sequence comes from Ranitomeya imitator, assembly GCF_032444005.1. Lineage (NCBI taxonomy): Eukaryota > Metazoa > Chordata > Amphibia > Anura > Dendrobatidae > Ranitomeya > Ranitomeya imitator. Next base: position 87,287 of record NW_027194745.1, read on the forward strand.
ATGTAGGCCTATGGACTGAACAAGAAACCACCAAAAATTTTAACCAGTCATCGTTCTCACAACACTGAGGACCAGTCATTCGAAATGACTTCTCCATGCATTTTATGCATTGGTAAAAGCACTATGATGAAAAGTGTGATATGTTTTCAGGTATCTCCTATACTAATAGAGCCACATGCTCACCGGTTTGCCACATGATGTAGGCCTATGGACTGAACAAGAAACCACCAAAAATTTTAACCAGTCATCGTTCTCACAACACTGAGGACCAGTCATTCGAAATGACTTCTCCATGCATTTTATGCATTGGTAAAAGCACTATGATGAAAAGTGTGATATGTTTTCAGGTATCTCCTATACTAATAGAGCCACATGCTCACCGGTTTGCCACATGATGTAGGCCTATGGACTGAACAAGAAACCACCAAAAATTTTAACCAGTCATCGTTCTCACAACACTGAGGACCAGTCATTCGAAATGACTTCTCCATGCATTTTATGCATTGGTAAAAGCACTATGATGAAAAGTGTGATATGTTTTCAGGTATCTCCTATACTAATAGAGCCACATGCTCACCGGTTTGCCACATGATGTAGGCCTATGGACTGAACAAGAAACCACCAAAAATTTTAACCAGTCATCGTTCTCACAACACTGAGGACCAGTCATTCGAAATGACTTCTCCATGCATTTTATGCATTGGTAAAAGCACTATGATGAAAAGTGTGATAAGTTTTCAGGTATCTCCTATACTAATAGAGCCACATGCTCACACGGTTTGCCACATGATGTAGGCCTATGGACTGAACAAGAAACCACCAAAAATTTTAACCAGTCATCGTTCTCACAACACTGAGGACCAGTCATTCGAAATGACTTCTCCATGCATTTTATGCATTGGTAAAAGCACTATGATGAAAAGTGTGATAAGTTTTCAGGTATCTCCTATACTAACAGAGCCACATGCTCACCGGTTTGCCACATGATGTAGGCCTATGGACTGAACAAGAAACCACCAAAAATTTTAACCAGTCATCGTTCTCACAACACTGAGGACCAGTCATTCGAAATGACTTCTCCATGCATTTTATGCATTGGTAAAAGCACTATGATGAAAAGTGTGATATGTTTTCAGGTATCTCCTATACTAATAGAGCCACATGCTCACCGGTTTGCCACATGATGTAGGCCTATGGACTGAACAAGAAACCACCAAAAATTTTAACCAGTCATCGTTCTCACAACACTGAGGACCAGTCATTCGAAATGACTTCTCCATGCATTTTATGCATTGGGTAAAAGCACTATGATGAAAAGTGTGATATGTTTTCAGGTATCTCCTATACTAATAGAGCCACATGCTCACCGGTTTGCCACATGATGTAGGCCTATGGACTGAACAAGAAACCACCAAAAATTTTAACCAGTCAATCGTTCTCACAACACTGAGGACCAGTCATTCGAAATGACTTCTCCATGCATTTTATGCATTGGTAAAAGCACTATGATGAAAAGTGTGATATGTTTTCAGGTATCTCCTATACTAATAGAGCCACATGCTCACCGGTTTGCCACATGATGTAGGCCTATGGACTGAACAAGAAACCACCAAAAATTTTAACCAGTCATCGTTCTCTACAACACTGAGGACCAGTCATTCGAAATGACTTCTCCATGCATTTTATGCATTGGTAAAAGCACTATGATGAAAAGTGTGATATGTTTTCAGGTATCTCCTATACTAATAGAGCCACATGCTCACGCGTTTGCCACATGATGTAGGCCTATGGACTGAACAAGAAACCACCAAAAATTTTAACCAGTCATCGTTCTCACAACACTGAGGACCAGTCATTCGAAATGACTTCTCCATGCATTTTATGCATTGTAAAAGCACTATGATGAAAAGTGTGATATGTTTTCAGGTATCTCCTATACTAATAGAGCCACATGCTCACCGGTTTGCCCACATGATGTAGGCCTATGGACTGAACAAGAAACCACCAAAAATTTTAACCCAGTCATCGTTCTCACAACACTGAGGACCAGTCATTCGAAATGACTTCTCCATGCATTTTATGCATTGGTAAAAGCACTATGATGAAAAGTGTGATATGTTTTCAGGTATCTCCTATACTAATAGAGCCACATGCTCACCGGTTTGCCACATGATGTAGGCCTATGGACTGAACAAGAAACCACCAAAAATTTTAACCAGTCATCGTTCTCACAACACTGAGGACCAGTCATTCGAAATGACTTCTCCATGCATTTTATGCATTGGTAAAAGCACTATGATGAAAAGTGTGATATGTTTTCAGGTATCTCCTATACTAATAGAGCCACATGCTCACCGGTTTGCCACATGATGTAGGCCTATGGACCTGAACAAGAAACCACCAAAAATTTTAACCAGTCATCGTTCTCACAACACTGAGGACCAGTCATTCGAAATGACTTCTCCATGCATTTTATGCATTGGTAAAAGCACTATGATGAAAAGTGTGATATGTTTTCAGGTATCTCCTATACTAATAGAGCCACATGCTCACCGGTTTGCCACATGATGTAGGCCTATGGACTGAACAAGAAACCACCAAAAATTTTAACCAGTCATCGTTCTCACAACACTGAGGACCAGTCATTCGAAATGACTTCTCCATGCATTTTATGCATTGGTAAAAGCACTATGATGAAAAGTGTGATATGTTTTCAGGTATCTCCTATACTAATAGAGCCACATGCTCACCGGTTTGCCACATGATGTAGGCCTATGGACTGAACAAGAAACCACCAAAAATTTTAACCAGTCATCGTTCTCACAACACTGAGGACCAGTCATTCGAAATGACTTCTCCATGCATTTATGCATTGGTAAAAGCACTATGATGAAAAGTGTGATATGTTTTCAGGTATCTCCTATACTAATAGAGCCACATGCTCACCGGTTTGCCACATGATATAGGCCTATGGACTGAACAAGAAACCACCAAAAATTTTAACCAGTCATCGTTCTCACAACACTGAGGACCAGTCATTCGAAATGACTTTCTCCATGCATTTTATGCATTGGTAAAAGCACTATGATGAAAAGTGTGATATGTTTTCAGGTATCTCCTATACTAATAGAGCCACATGCTCACCGGTTTGCCACATGATGTAGGCCTATGGACTGAACAAGAAACCACCAAAAATTTTAACCAGTCATCGTTCTCACAACACTGAGGACCAGTCATTCGAAATGACTTCTCCATGCATTTTATGCATTGGTAAAAGCACTATGATGAAAAGTGTGATATGTTTTCAGGTATCTCCTATACTAATAGAGCCACATGCTCACCGGTTTGCCACATGATGTAGGCCTATGGACTGAACAAGAAACCACCAAAAATTTTAACCAGTCATCGTTCTCACAACACTGAGGACCAGTCATTCGAAATGACTTCTCCATGCATTTTATGCATTGGTAAAAGCACTATGATGAAAAGTGTGATATGTTTTCAGGTATCTCCTATACTAATAGAGCCACATGCTCACCGGTTTGCCACATGATGTAGGCCTATGGACTGAACAAGAAAACCACCAAAAATTTTAACCAGTCATCGTTCTCACAACACTGAGGACCAGTCATTCGAAATGACTTCTCCATGCATTTTATGCATTGGTAAAAGCACTATGATGAAAAGTGTGATATGTTTTCAGGTATCTCCTATACTAATAGAGCCACATGCTCACCGGTTTGCCACATGATGTAGGCCTATGGACTGAACAAGAAACCACCAAAAATTTTAACCAGTCATCGTTCTCACAACACTGAGGACCAGTCATTCGAAATGACTTCTCCATGCATTTTATGCATTGGTAAAAGCACTATGATTGAAAAGTGTGATAAGTTTTCAGGTATCTCCTATACTAACAGAGCCACATGCTCACCGGTTTGCCACATGATGTAGGCCTATTGGACTGAACAAGAAACCACCAAAAATTTTAACCAGTCATCGTTCTCACAACACTGAGGACCAGTCATTCGAAATGACTTCTCCATGCATTTTATGCATTGGTAAAAGCACTATGATGAAAAGTGTGATATGTTTTCAGGTATCTCCTATACTAATAGAGCCACATGCTCACCGGTTTGCCACATGATGTAGGCCTATGGACTGAACAAGAAACCACCAAAAATTTTAACCAGTCATCGTTCTCACAACACTGAGGACCAGTCATTCGAAATGACTTCTCCATGCATTTTATGCATTGGTAAAAGCACTATGATTGAAAAGTGTGATAAGTTTTCAGGTATCTCCTATACTAACAGAGCCACATGCTCACCGGTTTGCCACATGATGTAGGCCTATGGACTGAACAAGAAACCACCAAAAATTTTAACCAGTCATCGTTCTCACAACACTGAGGACCAGTCATTCGAAATGACTTCTCCATGCATTTTATGCATTGGTAAAGCACTATGATGAAAAGTGTGATATGTTTTCAGGTATCTCCTATACTAATAGAGCCACATGCTCACCGGTTTGCCACATGATGTAGGCCTATGGACTGAACAAGAACCACCAAAAATTTTAACCAGTCATCGTTCTCACAACACTGAGGACCAGTCATTCGAAATGACTTCTCCATGCATTTTATGCATTGGTAAAAGCACTATGATGAAAAGTGTGATATGTTTTCAGGTATCTCCTATACTAATAGAGCCACATGCTCACCGGTTTTGCCACATGATGTAGGCCTATGGACTGAACAAGAAACCACCAAAAATTTTAACCAGTCATCGTTCTCACAACACTGAGGACCAGTCATTCGAAATGACTTCTCCATGCATTTTATGCATTGGTAAAAGCACTATGATGAAAAGTGTGATATGTTTTCAGGTATCTCCTATACTAATAGAGCCACATGCTCACCGGTTTGCCACATGATGTAGGCCTATGGACTGAACAAGAAACCACCAAAAATTTTAACCAGTCATCGTTCTCACAACACTGAGGACCAGTCATTCGAAATGACTTCTCCATGCATTTTATGCATTGGTAAAAGCACTATGATTGAAAAGTGTGATAAGTTTTCAGGTATCTCCTATACTAACAGAGCCACATGCTCACCGGTTTGCCACATGATGTAGGCCTATGGACTGAACAAGAAACCACCAAAAATTTTAACCAGTCATCGTTCTCACAACACTGAGGACCAGTCATTCGAAATGACTTCTCCATGCATTTTATGCATTGGTAAAAGCACTATGATGAAAAGTGTGATAATGTTTTCAGGTATCTCCTATACTAATAGAGCCACATGCTCACCGGTTTGCCACATGATGTAGGCCTATGGACTGAACAAGAAACCACCAAAAATTTTAACCAGTCATCGTTCTCACAACACTGAGGACCAGTCATTCGAAATGACTTCTCCATGCATTTTATGCATTGGTAAAAGCACTATGATGAAAAGTGTGATATGTTTTCAGGTATCTCCTATACTAATAGAGCCACATGCTCACGGTTTGCCACATGATGTAGGCCTATGGACTGAACAAGAAACCACCAAAAATTTTAACCAGTCATCGTTCTCACAACACTGAGGACCAGTCATTCGAAATGACTTCTCCATGCATTTTATGCATTGGTAAAAGCACTATGATGAAAAGTGTGATATGTTTTCAGGTATCTCCTATACTAATAGAGCCACATGCTCACCGGTTTGCCACATGATGTAGGCCTATGGACTGAACAAGAAACCACCAAAAATTTTAACCAGTCATCGTTCTCACAACACTGAGGACCAGTCATTCGAAATGACTTCTCCATGCATTTTATGCATTGGTAAAAGCACTATGATGAAAAGTGTGATATGTTTTCAGGTATCTCCTATACTAATAGAGCCACATGCTCACGCGGTTTGCCACATGATGTAGGCCTATGGACTGAACAAGAAACCACCAAAAATTTTAACCAGTCATCGTTCTCACAACACTGAGGACCAGTCATTCGAAATGACTTCTCCATGCATTTTATGCATTGGTAAAAGCACTATGATGAAAAGTGTGATATGTTTTCAGGTATCTCCTATACTAATAGAGCCACATGCTCACCGGTTTGCCACATGATGTAGGCCTATGGACTGAACAAGAAACCACCAAAAATTTTAACCAGTCATCGTCCTCACAACACTGAGGGACCAGTCATTCGAAATGACTTCTCCATGCATTTTATGCATTGGTAAAAGCACTATGATGAAAAGTGTGATATGTTTTCAGGTATCTCCCTATACTAATAGAGCCACATGCTCACCGGTTTGCCACATGATGTAGGCCTATGGACTGAACAAGAAACCACCAAAAATTTTAAACCAGTCATCGTTCTCACAACACTGAGGACCAGTCATTCGAAATGACTTCTCCATGCATTTTATGCATTGGTAAAAGCACTATGATGAAAAGTGTGATATGTTTTCAGGTATCTCCTATACTAATAGAGCCACATGCTCACCGGTTTGCCACATGATGTAGGCCTATGGACTGAACAAGAAACCACCAAAAATTTTAACCAGTCATCGTTCTCGACAACACTGAGGACCAGTCATTCGAAATGACTTCTCCATGCATTTTATGCATTGGTAAAAGCACTATGATGAAAAGTGTGATATGTTTTCAGGTATCTCCTATACTAATAGAGCCACATGCTCACCGGTTTGCCACATGATGTAGGCCTATGGACTGAACAAGAAACCACCAAAAATTTTAACCAGTCATCGTTCTCACAACACTGAGGACCAGTCATTCGAAATGACTTCTCCATGCATTTTAATGCATTGGTAAAAGCACTATGATGAAAAGTGTGATATGTTTTCAGGTATCTCCTATACTAATAGAGCCACATGCTCACCGGTTTGCCACATGATGTAGGCCTATGGACTGAACAAGAAACCACCAAAAATTTTAACCAGTCATCGTTCTCACAACACTGAGGACCAGTCATTCGAAATGACTTCTCCATGCATTTTATGCATTGGTAAAAGCACTATGATGAAAAGTGTGATATGTTTTCAGGTATCTCCTATACTAATAGAGCCACATGCTCACCCGGTTTTGCCACATGATGTAGGCCTATGGACTGAACAAGAAACCACCAAAAATTTTAACCAGTCATCGTTCTCACAACACTGAGGACCAGTCATTCGAAATGACTTCTCCATGCATTTTATGCATTGGTAAAAGCACTATGATGAAAAGTGTGATATGTTTTCAGGTATCTCCTATACTAATAGAGCCACATGCTCACCGGTTTTCCACATGATGTAGGCCTATGGACTGAAACAAGAAACCACCAAAAATTTTAACCAGTCATCGTTCTCACAACACTGAGGACCAGTCATTCGAAATGACTTCTCCATGCATTTTATGCATTGGTAAAAGCACTATGATGAAAAGTGTGTTATGTTTTCAGGTATCTCCTATACTAATAGAGCCACATGCTCACCCGGTTTGCCACATGATGTAGGCCTATGGACTGAACAAGAAACCACCAAAAATTTTAACCAGTCATCGTTCTCACAACACTGAGGACCAGTCATTCGAAATGACTTCTCCATGCATTTTATGCATTGGTAAAAGCACTATGATGAAAAGTGTGATATGTTTTCAGGTATCTCCTATACTAATAGAGCCACTTGCTCACCGGTTTGCCACATGATATAGGCCTATGGACTGAACAAGAAACCACCAAAAATTTTAACCAGTCATCGTTCTCACAACACTGAGGACAGTCATTCGAAATGACTTCTCCATGCATTTTATGCATTGGTAAAAGCACTATGATGAAAAGTGTGATATGTTTTCAGGTATCTCCTATACTAATAGAGCCACATGCTCACCGGTTTGCCACATGATGTAGGCCTATGGACTGAACAAGAAACCACCAAAAATTTTAACCAGTCATCGTTCTCACAACAACTGAGGACCAGTCATTCGAAATGACTTCTCCATGCATTTTATGCATTGGTAAAAGCACTATGATGAAAAGTGTGATATGTTTTCAGGTATCTCCTATACTAATAGAGCCACATGCTCACCGGTTTGCCACATGATGTAGGCCTATGGACTGAACAAGAAACCACCAAAAATTTTAACCAGTCATCGTTCTCACAACACTGAGGACCAGTCATTCGAAATGACTTCTCCATGCATTTTATTGCATTGGTAAAAGCACTATGATGAAAAGTGTGATATGTTTTTCAGGTATCTCCTATACTAATAGAGCCACATGCTCACCGGTTTGCCACATGATGTAGGCCTATGGACTGAACAAGAAACCACCAAAAATTTTAACCAGTCATCGTTCTCACAACACTGAGGACCAGTCATTCGAAATGACTTCTCCATGCATTTTATGCATTGGTAAAAGCACTATGATGAAAAGTGTGATATGTTTTCAGGTATCTCCTATACTAATAGAGCCACATGCTCACCGGTTTGCCACATGATGTAGGCCTATGGACTGAACAAGAAACCACCAAAAATTTTAACCAGTCATCGTTCTCACAACACTGAGGACCAGTCATTCGAAATGACTTCTCCATGCATTTTATGCATTGGTAAAAGCACTATGATGAAAAGTGTGATATGTTTTCAGGTATCTCCTATACTAATAGAGCCACATGCTCACCGGTTTGCCACATGATGTAGGCCTATGGACTGAACAAGAAACCACCAAAAATTTTAACCAGTCATCGTTCTCACAACACTGAGGACCAGTCATTCGAAATGACTTCTCCATGCATTTTATGCATTGGTAAAAGCACTATGATGAAAAGTGTGATATGTTTTCAGGTATCTCCTATACTAATAGAGCCACATGCTCACCGGTTTGCCACATGATGTAGGCCTATGGACTGAACAAGAAACCACCAAAAATTTTAACCAGTCATCGTTCTCACAACACTGAGGACCAGTCATTCGAAATGACTTCTCCATGCATTTTATGCATTGGTAAAAGCACTATGATGAAAAGTGTGATATGTTTTCAGGTATCTCCTATACTAATAGAGCCACTTGCTCACCGGTTTGCCACATGATATAGGCCTATGGACTGAACAAGAAACCACCAAAAATTTTAACCAGTCATCGTTCTCACAACACTGAGGACCAGTCATTCGAAATGACTTCTCCATGCATTTTATGCATTGGTAAAAGCACTATGATGAAAAGTGTGATATGTTTTCAGGTATCTCCTATACTAATAGAGCCACATGCTCACCGGTTTGCCACATGATGTAGGCCTATGGACTGAACAAGAAACCACCAAAAATTTTAACCAGTCATCGTTCTCACAACACTGAGGACCAGTCATTCGAAATGACTTCTCCATGCATTTTATGCATTGGTAAAAGCACTATGATGAAAAGTGTGATATGTTTTCAGGTATCTCCTATACTAATAGAGCCACATGCTCACCGGTTTGCCACATGATGTAGGCCTATGGACTGAACAAGAAACCACCAAAAATTTTAACCAGTCATCGTTCTCACAACACTGAGGACCAGTCATTCGAAATGACTTCTCCATGCATTTTATGCATTGGTAAAAGCACTATGATGAAAAGTGTGATATGTTTTCAGGTATCTCCTATACTAATAGAGCCACATGCTCACCGGTTTGCCACATGATGTAGGCCTATGGACTGAACAAGAAACCACCAAAAATTTTAACCAGTCATCGTTCTCACAACACTGAGGACCAGTCATTCGAAATGACTTCTCCATGCATTTTATGCATTGGTAAAAGCACTATGATGAAAAGTGTGATATGTTTTCAGGTATCTCCTATACTAATAGAGCCACATGCTCACCGGTTTGCCACATGATGTAGGCCTATGGACTGAACAAGAAACCACCAAAAATTTTAACCAGTCATCGTTCTCACAACACTGAGGACCAGTCATTCGAAATGACTTCTCCATGCATTTTATGCATTGGTAAAAGCACTATGATGAAAAGTGTGATATGTTTTCAGGTATCTCCTATACTAATAGAGCCACATGCTCACCGGTTTGCCACATGATGTAGGCCTATGGACTGAACAAGAAACCACCAAAAATTTTAACCAGTCATCGTTCTCACAACACTGAGGACCAGTCATTCGAAATGACTTCTCCATGCATTTTATGCATTGGTAAAAGCACTATGATGAAAAGTGTGATATGTTTTCAGGTATCTCCTATACTAATAGAGCCACATGCTCACCGGTTTGCCACATGATGTAGGCCTATGGACTGAACAAGAAACCACCAAAAATTTTAACCAGTCATCGTTCTCACAACACTGAGGACCAGTCATTCGAAATGACTTCTCCATGCATTTTATGCATTGGTAAAAGCACTATGATGAAAAGTGTGATATGTTTTCAGGTATCTCCTATACTAATAGAGCCACATGCTCACCGGTTTGCCACATGATGTAGGCCTATGGACTGAACAAGAAACCACCAAAAATTTTAACCAGTCATCGTTCTCACAACACTGAGGACCAGTCATTCGAAATGACTTCTCCATGCATTTTATGCATTGGTAAAAGCACTATGATGAAAAGTGTGATATGTTTTCAGGTATCTCCTATACTAATAGAGCCACATGCTCACCGGTTTGCCACATGATGTAGGCCTATGGACTGAACAAGAAACCACCAAAAATTTTAACCAGTCATCGTTCTCACAACACTGAGGACCAGTCATTCGAAATGACTTCTCCATGCATTTTATGCATTGGTAAAAGCACTATGATGAAAAGTGTGATATGTTTTCAGGTATCTCCTATACTAATAGAGCCACATGCTCACCGGTTTGCCACATGATGTAGGCCTATGGACTGAACAAGAAACCACCAAAAATTTTAACCAGTCATCGTTCTCACAACACTGAGGACCAGTCATTCGAAATGACTTCTCCATGCATTTTATGCATTGGTAAAAGCACTATGATGAAAAGTGTGATATGTTTTCAGGTATCTCCTATACTAATAGAGCCACATGCTCACCGGTTTGCCACATGATGTAGGCCTATGGACTGAACAAGAAACCACCAAAAATTTTAACCAGTCATCGTTCTCACAACACTGAGGACCAGTCATTCGAAATGACTTCTCCATGCATTTTATGCATTGGTAAAAGCACTATGATGAAAAGTGTGATATGTTTTCAGGTATCTCCTATACTAATAGAGCCACATGCTCACCGGTTTGCCACATGATGTAGGCCTATGGACTGAACAAGAAACCACCAAAAATTTTAACCAGTCATCGTTCTCACAACACTGAGGACCAGTCATTCGAAATGACTTCTCCATGCATTTTATGCATTGGTAAAAGCACTATGATGAAAAGTGTGATATGTTTTCAGGTATCTCCTATACTAATAGAGCCACATGCTCACCGGTTTGCCACATGATGTAGGCCTATGGACTGAACAAGAAACCACCAAAAATTTTAACCAGTCATCGTTCTCACAACACTGAGGACCAGTCATTCGAAATGACTTCTCCATGCATTTTATGCATTGGTAAAAGCACTATGATGAAAAGTGTGATATGTTTTCAGGTATCTCCTATACTAATAGAGCCACATGCTCACCGGTTTGCCACATGATGTAGGCCTATGGACTGAACAAGAAACCACCAAAAATTTTAACCAGTCATCGTTCTCACAACACTGAGGACCAGTCATTCGAAATGACTTCTCCATGCATTTTATGCATTGGTAAAAGCACTATGATGAAAAGTGTGATATGTTTTCAGGTATCTCCTATACTAATAGAGCCACATGCTCACCGGTTTGCCACATGATGTAGGCCTATGGACTGAACAAGAAACCACCAAAAATTTTAACCAGTCATCGTTCTCACAACACTGAGGACCAGTCATTCGAAATGACTTCTCCATGCATTTTATGCATTGGTAAAAGCACTATGATGAAAAGTGTGATATGTTTTCAGGTATCTCCTATACTAATAGAGCCACATGCTCACCGGTTTGCCACATGATGTAGGCCTATGGACTGAACAAGAAACCACCAAAAATTTTAACCAGTCATCGTTCTCACAACACTGAGGACCAGTCATTCGAAATGACTTCTCCATGCATTTTATGCATTGGTAAAAGCACTATGATGAAAAGTGTGATATGTTTTCAGGTATCTCCTATACTAATAGAGCCACATGCTCACCGGTTTGCCACATGATGTAGGCCTATGGACTGAACAAGAAACCACCAAAAATTTTAACCAGTCATCGTTCTCACAACACTGAGGACCAGTCATTCGAAATGACTTCTCCATGCATTTTATGCATTGGTAAAAGCACTATGATGAAAAGTGTGATATGTTTTCAGGTATCTCCTATACTAATAGAGCCACATGCTCACCGGTTTGCCACATGATGTAGGCCTATGGACTGAACAAGAAACCACCAAAAATTTTAACCAGTCATCGTTCTCACAACACTGAGGACCAGTCATTCGAAATGACTTCTCCATGCATTTTATGCATTGGTAAAAGCACTATGATGAAAAGTGTGATATGTTTTCAGGTATCTCCTATACTAATAGAGCCACATGCTCACCGGTTTGCCACATGATGTAGGCCTATGGACTGAACAAGAAACCACCAAAAATTTTAACCAGTCATCGTTCTCACAACACTGAGGACCAGTCATTCGAAATGACTTCTCCATGCATTTTATGCATTGGTAAAAGCACTATGATGAAAAGTGTGATATGTTTTCAGGTATCTCCTATACTAATAGAGCCACATGCTCACCGGTTTGCCACATGATGTAGGCCTATGGACTGAACAAGAAACCACCAAAAATTTTAACCAGTCATCGTTCTCACAACACTGAGGACCAGTCATTCGAAATGACTTCTCCATGCATTTTATGCATTGGTAAAAGCACTATGATGAAAAGTGTGATATGTTTTCAGGTATCTCCTATACTAATAGAGCCACATGCTCACCGGTTTGCCACATGATGTAGGCCTATGGACTGAACAAGAAACCACCAAAAATTTTAACCAGTCATCGTTCTCACAACACTGAGGACCAGTCATTCGAAATGACTTCTCCATGCATTTTATGCATTGGTAAAAGCACTATGATGAAAAGTGTGATATGTTTTCAGGTATCTCCTATACTAATAGAGCCACATGCTCACCGGTTTGCCACATGATGTAGGCCTATGGACTGAACAAGAAACCACCAAAAATTTTAACCAGTCATCGTTCTCACAACACTGAGGACCAGTCATTCGAAATGACTTCTCCATGCATTTTATGCATTGGTAAAAGCACTATGATGAAAAGTGTGATATGTTTTCAGGTATCTCCTATACTAATAGAGCCACATGCTCACCGGTTTGCCACATGATGTAGGCCTATGGACTGAACAAGAAACCACCAAAAATTTTAACCAGTCATCGTTCTCACAACACTGAGGACCAGTCATTCGAAATGACTTCTCCATGCATTTTATGCATTGGTAAAAGCACTATGATGAAAAGTGTGATATGTTTTCAGGTATCTCCTATACTAATAGAGCCACATGCTCACCGGTTTGCCACATGATGTAGGCCTATGGACTGAACAAGAAACCACCAAAAATTTTAACCAGTCATCGTTCTCACAACACTGAGGACCAGTCATTCGAAATGACTTCTCCATGCATTTTATGCATTGGTAAAAGCACTATGATGAAAAGTGTGATATGTTTTCAGGTATCTCCTATACTAATAGAGCCACATGCTCACCGGTTTGCCACATGATGTAGGCCTATGGACTGAACAAGAAACCACCAAAAATTTTAACCAGTCATCGTTCTCACAACACTGAGGACCAGTCATTCGAAATGACTTCTCCATGCATTTTATGCATTGGTAAAAGCACTATGATGAAAAGTGTGATATGTTTTCAGGTATCTCCTATACTAATAGAGCCACATGCTCACCGGTTTGCCACATGATGTAGGCCTATGGACTGAACAAGAAACCACCAAAAATTTTAACCAGTCATCGTTCTCACAACACTGAGGACCAGTCATTCGAAATGACTTCTCCATGCATTTTATGCATTGGTAAAAGCACTATGATGAAAAGTGTGATATGTTTTCAGGTATCTCCTATACTAATAGAGCCACATGCTCACCGGTTTGCCACATGATGTAGGCCTATGGACTGAACAAGAAACCACCAAAAATTTTAACCAGTCATCGTTCTCACAACACTGAGGACCAGTCATTCGAAATGACTTCTCCATGCATTTTATGCATTGGTAAAAGCACTATGATGAAAAGTGTGATATGTTTTCAGGTATCTCCTATACTAATAGAGCCACATGCTCACCGGTTTGCCACATGATGTAGGCCTATGGACTGAACAAGAAACCACCAAAAATTTTAACCAGTCATCGTTCTCACAACACTGAGGACCAGTCATTCGAAATGACTTCTCCATGCATTTTATGCATTGGTAAAAGCACTATGATGAAAAGTGTGATATGTTTTCAGGTATCTCCTATACTAATAGAGCCACATGCTCACCGGTTTGCCACATGATGTAGGCCTATGGACTGAACAAGAAACCACCAAAAATTTTAACCAGTCATCGTTCTCACAACACTGAGGACCAGTCATTCGAAATGACTTCTCCATGCATTTTATGCATTGGTAAAAGCACTATGATGAAAAGTGTGATATGTTTTCAGGTATCTCCTATACTAATAGAGCCACATGCTCACCGGTTTGCCACATGATGTAGGCCTATGGACTGAACAAGAAACCACCAAAAATTTTAACCAGTCATCGTTCTCACAACACTGAGGACCAGTCATTCGAAATGACTTCTCCATGCATTTTATGCATTGGTAAAAGCACTATGATGAAAAGTGTGATATGTTTTCAGGTATCTCCTATACTAATAGAGCCACATGCTCACCGGTTTGCCACATGATGTAGGCCTATGGACTGAACAAGAAACCACCAAAAATTTTAACCAGTCATCGTTCTCACAACACTGAGGACCAGTCATTGTCATTCGAAATGACTTCTCCATGCATTTTATGCATTGGTAAAAGCACTATGATGAAAAGTGTGATATGTTTTCAGGTATCTCCTATACTAATAGAGCCACATGCTCACCGGTTTGCCACATGATGTAGGCCTATGGACTGAACAAGAAACCACCAAAAATTTTAACCAGTCATCGTTCTCACAACACTGAGGACCAGTCATTCGAAATGACTTCTCCATGCATTTTATGCATTGGTAAAAGCACTATGATGAAAAGTGTGATATGTTTTCAGGTATCTCCTATACTAATAGAGCCACATGCTCACCGGTTTGCCACATGATGTAGGCCTATGGACTGAACAAGAAACCACCAAAAATTTTAACCAGTCATCGTTCTCACAACACTGAGGACCAGTCATTCGAAATGACTTCTCCATGCATTTTATGCATTGGTAAAAGCACTATGATGAAAAGTGTGATATGTTTTCAGGTATCTCCTATACTAATAGAGCCACATGCTCACCGGTTTGCCACATGATGTAGGCCTATGGACTGAACAAGAAACCACCAAAAATTTTAACCAGTCATCGTTCTCACAACACTGAGGACCAGTCATTCGAAATGACTTCTCCATGCATTTTATGCATTGGTAAAAGCACTATGATGAAAAGTGTGATATGTTTTCAGGTATCTCCTATACTAATAGAGCCACATGCTCACCGGTTTGCCACATGATGTAGGCCTATGGACTGAACAAGAAACCACCAAAAATTTTAACCAGTCATCGTTCTCACAACACTGAGGACCAGTCATTCGAAATGACTTCTCCATGCATTTTATGCATTGGTAAAAGCACTATGATGAAAAGTGTGATATGTTTTCAGGTATCTCCTATACTAATAGAGCCACATGCTCACCGGTTTGCCACATGATGTAGGCCTATGGACTGAACAAGAAACCACCAAAAATTTTAACCAGTCATCGTTCTCACAACACTGAGGACCAGTCATTCGAAATGACTTCTCCATGCATTTTATGCATTGGTAAAAGCACTATGATGAAAAGTGTGATATGTTTTCAGGTATCTCCTATACTAATAGAGCCACATGCTCACCGGTTTGCCACATGATGTAGGCCTATGGACTGAACAAGAAACCACCAAAAATTTTAACCAGTCATCGTTCTCACAACACTGAGGACCAGTCATTCGAAATGACTTCTCCATGCATTTTATGCATTGGTAAAAGCACTATGATGAAAAGTGTGATATGTTTTCAGGTATCTCCTATACTAATAGAGCCACATGCTCACCGGTTTGCCACATGATGTAGGCCTATGGACTGAACAAGAAACCACCAAAAATTTTAACCAGTCATCGTTCTCACAACACTGAGGACCAGTCATTCGAAATGACTTCTCCATGCATTTTATGCATTGGTAAAAGCACTATGATGAAAAGTGTGATATGTTTTCAGGTATCTCCTATACTAATAGAGCCACATGCTCACCGGTTTGCCACATGATGTAGGCCTATGGACTGAACAAGAAACCACCAAAAATTTTAACCAGTCATCGTTCTCACAACACTGAGGACCAGTCATTCGAAATGACTTCTCCATGCATTTTATGCATTGGTAAAAGCACTATGATGAAAAGTGTGATATGTTTTCAGGTATCTCCTATACTAATAGAGCCACATGCTCACCGGTTTGCCACATGATGTAGGCCTATGGACTGAACAAGAAACCACCAAAAATTTTAACCAGTCATCGTTCTCACAACACTGAGGACCAGTCATTCGAAATGACTTCTCCATGCATTTTATGCATTGGTAAAAGCACTATGATGAAAAGTGTGATATGTTTTCAGGTATCTCCTATACTAATAGAGCCACATGCTCACCGGTTTGCCACATGATGTAGGCCTATGGACTGAACAAGAAACCACCAAAAATTTTAACCAGTCATCGTTCTCACAACACTGAGGACCAGTCATTCGAAATGACTTCTCCATGCATTTTATGCATTGGTAAAAGCACTATGATGAAAAGTGTGATATGTTTTCAGGTATCTCCTATACTAATAGAGCCACATGCTCACCGGTTTGCCACATGATGTAGGCCTATGGACTGAACAAGAAACCACCAAAAATTTTAACCAGTCATCGTTCTCACAACACTGAGGACCAGTCATTCGAAATGACTTCTCCATGCATTTTATGCATTGGTAAAAGCACTATGATGAAAAGTGTGATATGTTTTCAGGTATCTCCTATACTAATAGAGCCACATGCTCACCGGTTTGCCACATGATGTAGGCCTATGGACTGAACAAGAAACCACCAAAAATTTTAACCAGTCATCGTTCTCACAACACTGAGGACCAGTCATTCGAAATGACTTCTCCATGCATTTTATGCATTGGTAAAAGCACTATGATGAAAAGTGTGATATGTTTTCAGGTATCTCCTATACTAATAGAGCCACATGCTCACCGGTTTGCCACATGATGTAGGCCTATGGACTGAACAAGAAACCACCAAAAATTTTAACCAGTCATCGTTCTCACAACACTGAGGACCAGTCATTCGAAATGACTTCTCCATGCATTTTATGCATTGGTAAAAGCACTATGATGAAAAGTGTGATATGTTTTCAGGTATCTCCTATACTAATAGAGCCACATGCTCACCGGTTTGCCACATGATGTAGGCCTATGGACTGAACAAGAAACCACCAAAAATTTTAACCAGTCATCGTTCTCACAACACTGAGGACCAGTCATTCGAAATGACTTCTCCATGCATTTTATGCATTGGTAAAAGCACTATGATGAAAAGTGTGATATGTTTTCAGGTATCTCCTATACTAATAGAGCCACATGCTCACCGGTTTGCCACATGATGTAGGCCTATGGACTGAACAAGAAACCACCAAAAATTTTAACCAGTCATCGTTCTCACAACACTGAGGACCAGTCATTCGAAATGACTTCTCCATGCATTTTATGCATTGGTAAAAGCACTATGATGAAAAGTGTGATATGTTTTCAGGTATCTCCTATACTAATAGAGCCACATGCTCACCGGTTTGCCACATGATGTAGGCCTATGGACTGAACAAGAAACCACCAAAAATTTTAACCAGTCATCGTTCTCACAACACTGAGGACCAGTCATTCGAAATGACTTCTCCATGCATTTTATGCATTGGTAAAAGCACTATGATGAAAAGTGTGATATGTTTTCAGGTATCTCCTATACTAATAGAGCCACATGCTCACCGGTTTGCCACATGATGTAGGCCTATGGACTGAACAAGAAACCACCAAAAATTTTAACCAGTCATCGTTCTCACAACACTGAGGACCAGTCATTCGAAATGACTTCTCCATGCATTTTATGCATTGGTAAAAGCACTATGATGAAAAGTGTGATATGTTTTCAGGTATCTCCTATACTAATAGAGCCACATGCTCACCGGTTTGCCACATGATGTAGGCCTATGGACTGAACAAGAAACCACCAAAAATTTTAACCAGTCATCGTTCTCACAACACTGAGGACCAGTCATTCGAAATGACTTCTCCATGCATTTTATGCATTGGTAAAAGCACTATGATGAAAAGTGTGATATGTTTTCAGGTATCTCCTATACTAATAGAGCCACATGCTCACCGGTTTGCCACATGATGTAGGCCTATGGACTGAACAAGAAACCACCAAAAATTTTAACCAGTCATCGTTCTCACAACACTGAGGACCAGTCATTCGAAATGACTTCTCCATGCATTTTATGCATTGGTAAAAGCACTATGATGAAAAGTGTGATATGTTTTCAGGTATCTCCTATACTAATAGAGCCACATGCTCACCGGTTTGCCACATGATGTAGGCCTATGGACTGAACAAGAAACCACCAAAAATTTTAACCAGTCATCGTTCTCACAACACTGAGGACCAGTCATTCGAAATGACTTCTCCATGCATTTTATGCATTGGTAAAAGCACTATGATGAAAAGTGTGATATGTTTTCAGGTATCTCCTATACTAATAGAGCCACATGCTCACCGGTTTGCCACATGATGTAGGCCTATGGACTGAACAAGAAACCACCAAAAATTTTAACCAGTCATCGTTCTCACAACACTGAGGACCAGTCATTCGAAATGACTTCTCCATGCATTTTATGCATTGGTAAAAGCACTATGATGAAAAGTGTGATATGTTTTCAGGTATCTCCTATACTAATAGAGCCACATGCTCACCGGTTTGCCACATGATGTAGGCCTATGGACTGAACAAGAAACCACCAAAAATTTTAACCAGTCATCGTTCTCACAACACTGAGGACCAGTCATTCGAAATGACTTCTCCATGCATTTTATGCATTGGTAAAAGCACTATGATGAAAAGTGTGATATGTTTTCAGGTATCTCCTATACTAATAGAGCCACATGCTCACCGGTTTGCCACATGATGTAGGCCTATGGACTGAACAAGAAACCACCAAAAATTTTAACCAGTCATCGTTCTCACAACACTGAGGACCAGTCATTCGAAATGACTTCTCCATGCATTTTATGCATTGGTAAAAGCACTATGATGAAAAGTGTGATATGTTTTCAGGTATCTCCTATACTAATAGAGCCACATGCTCACCGGTTTGCCACATGATGTAGGCCTATGGACTGAACAAGAAACCACCAAAAATTTTAACCAGTCATCGTTCTCACAACACTGAGGACCAGTCATTCGAAATGACTTCTCCATGCATTTTATGCATTGGTAAAAGCACTATGATGAAAAGTGTGATATGTTTTCAGGTATCTCCTATACTAATAGAGCCACATGCTCACCGGTTTGCCACATGATGTAGGCCTATGGACTGAACAAGAAACCACCAAAAATTTTAACCAGTCATCGTTCTCACAACACTGAGGACCAGTCATTCGAAATGACTTCTCCATGCATTTTATGCATTGGTAAAAGCACTATGATGAAAAGTGTGATATGTTTTCAGGTATCTCCTATACTAATAGAGCCACATGCTCACCGGTTTGCCACATGATGTAGGCCTATGGACTGAACAAGAAACCACCAAAAATTTTAACCAGTCATCGTTCTCACAACACTGAGGACCAGTCATTCGAAATGACTTCTCCATGCATTTTATGCATTGGTAAAAGCACTATGATGAAAAGTGTGATATGTTTTCAGGTATCTCCTATACTAATAGAGCCACATGCTCACCGGTTTGCCACATGATGTAGGCCTATGGACTGAACAAGAAACCACCAAAAATTTTAACCAGTCATCGTTCTCACAACACTGAGGACCAGTCATTCGAAATGACTTCTCCATGCATTTTATGCATTGGTAAAAGCACTATGATGAAAAGTGTGATATGTTTTCAGGTATCTCCTATACTAATAGAGCCACATGCTCACCGGTTTGCCACATGATGTAGGCCTATGGACTGAACAAGAAACCACCAAAAATTTTAACCAGTCATCGTTCTCACAACACTGAGGACCAGTCATTCGAAATGACTTCTCCATGCATTTTATGCATTGGTAAAAGCACTATGATGAAAAGTGTGATATGTTTTCAGGTATCTCCTATACTAATAGAGCCACATGCTCACCGGTTTGCCACATGATGTAGGCCTATGGACTGAACAAGAAACCACCAAAAATTTTAACCAGTCATCGTTCTCACAACACTGAGGACCAGTCATTCGAAATGACTTCTCCATGCATTTTATGCATTGGTAAAAGCACTATGATGAAAAGTGTGATATGTTTTCAGGTATCTCCTATACTAATAGAGCCACATGCTCACCGGTTTGCCACATGATGTAGGCCTATGGACTGAACAAGAAACCACCAAAAATTTTAACCAGTCATCGTTCTCACAACACTGAGGACCAGTCATTCGAAATGACTTCTCCATGCATTTTATGCATTGGTAAAAGCACTATGATGAAAAGTGTGATATGTTTTCAGGTATCTCCTATACTAATAGAGCCACATGCTCACCGGTTTGCCACATGATGTAGGCCTATGGACTGAACAAGAAACCACCAAAAATTTTAACCAGTCATCGTTCTCACAACACTGAGGACCAGTCATTCGAAATGACTTCTCCATGCATTTTATGCATTGGTAAAAGCACTATGATGAAAAGTGTGATATGTTTTCAGGTATCTCCTATACTAATAGAGCCACATGCTCACCGGTTTGCCACATGATGTAGGCCTATGGACTGAACAAGAAACCACCAAAAATTTTAACCAGTCATCGTTCTCACAACACTGAGGACCAGTCATTCGAAATGACTTCTCCATGCATTTTATGCATTGGTAAAAGCACTATGATGAAAAGTGTGATATGTTTTCAGGTATCTCCTATACTAATAGAGCCACATGCTCACCGGTTTGCCACATGATGTAGGCCTATGGACTGAACAAGAAACCACCAAAAATTTTAACCAGTCATCGTTCTCACAACACTGAGGACCAGTCATTCGAAATGACTTCTCCATGCATTTTATGCATTGGTAAAAGCACTATGATGAAAAGTGTGATATGTTTTCAGGTATCTCCTATACTAATAGAGCCACATGCTCACCGGTTTGCCACATGATGTAGGCCTATGGACTGAACAAGAAACCACCAAAAATTTTAACCAGTCATCGTTCTCACAACACTGAGGACCAGTCATTCGAAATGACTTCTCCATGCATTTTATGCATTGGTAAAAGCACTATGATGAAAAGTGTGATATGTTTTCAGGTATCTCCTATACTAATAGAGCCACATGCTCACCGGTTTGCCACATGATGTAGGCCTATGGACTGAACAAGAAACCACCAAAAATTTTAACCAGTCATCGTTCTCACAACACTGAGGACCAGTCATTCGAAATGACTTCTCCATGCATTTTATGCATTGGTAAAAGCACTATGATGAAAAGTGTGATATGTTTTCAGGTATCTCCTATACTAATAGAGCCACATGCTCACCGGTTTGCCACATGATGTAGGCCTATGGACTGAACAAGAAACCACCAAAAATTTTAACCAGTCATCGTTCTCACAACACTGAGGACCAGTCATTCGAAATGACTTCTCCATGCATTTTATGCATTGGTAAAAGCACTATGATGAAAAGTGTGATATGTTTTCAGGTATCTCCTATACTAATAGAGCCACATGCTCACCGGTTTGCCACATGATGTAGGCCTATGGACTGAACAAGAAACCACCAAAAATTTTAACCAGTCATCGTTCTCACAACACTGAGGACCAGTCATTCGAAATGACTTCTCCATGCATTTTATGCATTGGTAAAAGCACTATGATGAAAAGTGTGATATGTTTTCAGGTATCTCCTATACTAATAGAGCCACATGCTCACCGGTTTGCCACATGATGTAGGCCTATGGACTGAACAAGAAACCACCAAAAATTTTAACCAGTCATCGTTCTCACAACACTGAGGACCAGTCATTCGAAATGACTTCTCCATGCATTTTATGCATTGGTAAAAGCACTATGATGAAAAGTGTGATATGTTTTCAGGTATCTCCTATACTAATAGAGCCACATGCTCACCGGTTTGCCACATGATGTAGGCCTATGGACTGAACAAGAAACCACCAAAAATTTTAACCAGTCATCGTTCTCACAACACTGAGGACCAGTCATTCGAAATGACTTCTCCATGCATTTTATGCATTGGTAAAAGCACTATGATGAAAAGTGTGATATGTTTTCAGGTATCTCCTATACTAATAGAGCCACATGCTCACCGGTTTGCCACATGATGTAGGCCTATGGACTGAACAAGAAACCACCAAAAATTTTAACCAGTCATCGTTCTCACAACACTGAGGACCAGTCATTCGAAATGACTTCTCCATGCATTTTATGCATTGGTAAAAGCACTATGATGAAAAGTGTGATATGTTTTCAGGTATCTCCTATACTAATAGAGCCACATGCTCACCGGTTTGCCACATGATGTAGGCCTATGGACTGAACAAGAAACCACCAAAAATTTTAACCAGTCATCGTTCTCACAACACTGAGGACCAGTCATTCGAAATGACTTCTCCATGCATTTTATGCATTGGTAAAAGCACTATGATGAAAAGTGTGATATGTTTTCAGGTATCTCCTATACTAATAGAGCCACATGCTCACCGGTTTGCCACATGATGTAGGCCTATGGACTGAACAAGAAACCACCAAAAATTTTAACCAGTCATCGTTCTCACAACACTGAGGACCAGTCATTCGAAATGACTTCTCCATGCATTTTATGCATTGGTAAAAGCACTATGATGAAAAGTGTGATATGTTTTCAGGTATCTCCTATACTAATAGAGCCACATGCTCACCGGTTTGCCACATGATGTAGGCCTATGGACTGAACAAGAAACCACCAAAAATTTTAACCAGTCATCGTTCTCACAACACTGAGGACCAGTCATTCGAAATGACTTCTCCATGCATTTTATGCATTGGTAAAAGCACTATGATGAAAAGTGTGATATGTTTTCAGGTATCTCCTATACTAATAGAGCCACATGCTCACCGGTTTGCCACATGATGTAGGCCTATGGACTGAACAAGAAACCACCAAAAATTTTAACCAGTCATCGTTCTCACAACACTGAGGACCAGTCATTCGAAATGACTTCTCCATGCATTTTATGCATTGGTAAAAGCACTATGATGAAAAGTGTGATATGTTTTCAGGTATCTCCTATACTAATAGAGCCACATGCTCACCGGTTTGCCACATGATGTAGGCCTATGGACTGAACAAGAAACCACCAAAAATTTTAACCAGTCATCGTTCTCACAACACTGAGGACCAGTCATTCGAAATGACTTCTCCATGCATTTTATGCATTGGTAAAAGCACTATGATGAAAAGTGTGATATGTTTTCAGGTATCTCCTATACTAATAGAGCCACATGCTCACCGGTTTGCCACATGATGTAGGCCTATGGACTGAACAAGAAACCACCAAAAATTTTAACCAGTCATCGTTCTCACAACACTGAGGACCAGTCATTCGAAATGACTTCTCCATGCATTTTATGCATTGGTAAAAGCACTATGATGAAAAGTGTGATATGTTTTCAGGTATCTCCTATACTAATAGAGCCACATGCTCACCGGTTTGCCACATGATGTAGGCCTATGGACTGAACAAGAAACCACCAAAAATTTTAACCAGTCATCGTTCTCACAACACTGAGGACCAGTCATTCGAAATGACTTCTCCATGCATTTTATGCATTGGTAAAAGCACTATGATGAAAAGTGTGATATGTTTTCAGGTATCTCCTATACTAATAGAGCCACATGCTCACCGGTTTGCCACATGATGTAGGCCTATGGACTGAACAAGAAACCACCAAAAATTTTAACCAGTCATCGTTCTCACAACACTGAGGACCAGTCATTCGAAATGACTTCTCCATGCATTTTATGCATTGGTAAAAGCACTATGATGAAAAGTGTGATATGTTTTCAGGTATCTCCTATACTAATAGAGCCACATGCTCACCGGTTTGCCACATGATGTAGGCCTATGGACTGAACAAGAAACCACCAAAAATTTTAACCAGTCATCGTTCTCACAACACTGAGGACCAGTCATTCGAAATGACTTCTCCATGCATTTTATGCATTGGTAAAAGCACTATGATGAAAAGTGTGATATGTTTTCAGGTATCTCCTATACTAATAGAGCCACATGCTCACCGGTTTGCCACATGATGTAGGCCTATGGACTGAACAAGAAACCACCAAAAATTTTAACCAGTCATCGTTCTCACAACACTGAGGACCAGTCATTCGAAATGACTTCTCCATGCATTTTATGCATTGGTAAAAGCACTATGATGAAAAGTGTGATATGTTTTCAGGTATCTCCTATACTAATAGAGCCACATGCTCACCGGTTTGCCACATGATGTAGGCCTATGGACTGAACAAGAAACCACCAAAAATTTTAACCAGTCATCGTTCTCACAACACTGAGGACCAGTCATTCGAAATGACTTCTCCATGCATTTTATGCATTGGTAAAAGCACTATGATGAAAAGTGTGATATGTTTTCAGGTATCTCCTATACTAATAGAGCCACATGCTCACCGGTTTGCCACATGATGTAGGCCTATGGACTGAACAAGAAACCACCAAAAATTTTAACCAGTCATCGTTCTCACAACACTGAGGACCAGTCATTCGAAATGACTTCTCCATGCATTTTATGCATTGGTAAAAGCACTATGATGAAAAGTGTGATATGTTTTCAGGTATCTCCTATACTAATAGAGCCACATGCTCACCGGTTTGCCACATGATGTAGGCCTATGGACTGAACAAGAAACCACCAAAAATTTTAACCAGTCATCGTTCTCACAACACTGAGGACCAGTCATTCGAAATGACTTCTCCATGCATTTTATGCATTGGTAAAAGCACTATGATAGTGTGATATGTTTTCAGGTATCTCCTATACTAATAGAGCCACATGCTCACCGGTTTGCCACATGATGTAGGGCTAATGGACTGAACAAGAAACCACCAAAAATTTTAACCAGTCATCGTTCTCACAACACTGAGGACCAGTCATTCGAAATGACTTCTCCATGCATTTTATGCATTGGTAAAAGCACTATGATGAAAAGTGTGATATGTTTTCAGGTATCTCCTATACTAATAGAGCCACATGCTCACCGGTTTGCCACATGATGTAGGCTATGGACTGAACAAGAAACCACCAAAAATTTTAACCAGTCATCGTTCTCACAACACTGAGGACCAGTCATTCGAAATGACTTCTCCATGCATTTTATGCATTGGTAAAAGCACTATGATGAAAAGTGTGATATGTTTTCAGGTATCTCCTATACTAATAGAGCCACATGCTCACCGGTTTGCCACATGATGTAGGCCTATGGACTGAACAAGAAACCACCAAAAATTTTAACCAGTCATCGTTCTCACAACACTGAGGACCAGTCATTCGAAATGACTTCTCCATGCATTTTATGCATTGGTAAAAGCACTATGATGAAAAGTGTGATATGTTTTCAGGTATCTCCTATACTAATAGAGCCACATGCTCACCGGTTTGCCACATGATGTAGGCCTATGGACTGAACAAGAAACCACAAAAATTTTAACCAGTCATCGTTCTCACAACACTGAGGACCAGTCATTCGAAATGACTTCTCCATGCATTTTATGCATTGGTAAAAGCACTATGATGAAAAGTGTGATATGTTTTCAGGTATCTCCTATACTAATAGAGCCACATGCTCACCGGTTTGCCACATGATGTAGGCCTATGGACTGAACAAGAAACCACCAAAAATTTTAACCAGTCATCGTTCTCACAACACTGAGGACCAGTCATTCGAAATGACTTCTCCATGCATTTTATGCATTGGTAAAAGCACTATGATGAAAAGTGTGATATGTTTTCAGGTATCTCCTATACTAATAGAGCCACATGCTCACCGGTTTTGCCACATGATGTAGGCCTATGGACTGAACAAGAAACCACCAAAAATTTTAACCAGTCATCGTTCTCACAACACTGAGGACCAGTCATTCGAAATGACTTCTCCATGCATTTTATGCATTGGTAAAAGCACTATGATGAAAAGTGTGATATGTTTTCAGGTATCTCCTATACTAATAGAGCCACATGCTCACCGGTTTGCCACATGATGTAGGCCTATGGACTGAACAAGAAACCACCAAAAATTTTAACCAGTCATCGTTCTCACAACACTGAGGACCAGTCATTCGAAATGACTTCTCCATGCATTTTATGCATTGGTAAAAGCACTGATGAAAAGTGTGATATGTTTTCAGGTATCTCCTATACTAATAGAGCCACATGCTCACCGGTTTGCCACATGATGTAGGCCTATGGACTGAACAAGAAACCACCAAAAATTTTAACCAGTCATCGTTCTCACAACACTGAGGACCAGTCATTCGAAATGACTTCTCCATGCATTTTATGCATTGGTAAAAGCACTAGCATGAAAAGTGTGATATGTTTTCAGGTATCTCCTATACTAATAGAGCCACATGCTCACCGGTTTGCCACATGATGTAGGCCTATGGACTGAACAAGAAACCACCAAAAATTTTAACCAGTCATCGTTCTCACAACACTGAGGACCAGTCATTCGAAATGACTTCTCCATGCATTTTATGCATTGGTAAAAGCACTATGATGAAAAGTGTGATATGTTTTCAGGTATCTCCTATACTAATAGAGCCACATGCTCACCGGTTTGCCACATGATGTAGGCCTATGGACTGAACAAGAAACCACCAAAAATTTTAACCAGTCATCGTTCTCACAACACTGAGGACCAGTCATTCGAAATGACTTCTCCATGCATTTTATGCATTGGTAAAAGCACTATGATGAAAAGTGTGATATGTTTTCAGGTATCTCCTTATACTAATAGAGCCACATGCTCACCGGTTTGCCACATGATGTAGGCCTATGGACTGAACAAGAAACCACCAAAAATTTTAACCAGTCATCGTTCTCACAACACTGAGGACCAGTCATTCGAAATGACTTCTCCAATGCATTTTATGCATTGATAAAAGCACTATGATGAAAAGTGTGATATGTTTTCAGGTATCTCCTATACTAATAGAGCCACATGCTCACCGGTTTGCCACATGATGTAGGCCTATGGACTGAACAAGAAACCACCAAAAATTTTAACCAGTCATCGTTCTCACAACACTGAGGACCAGTCATTCGAAATGACTTCTCCATGCATTTTATGCATTGGTAAAAGCACTATGATGAAAAGTGTGATATGTTTTCAGGTATCTCCTATACTAATAGAGCCACATGCTCACCGGTTTGCCACATGATGTAGGCCTATGGACTGAACAAGAAACCACCAAAAATTTTAACCAGCCATCGTTCTCACAACACTGAGGACCAGTCATTCGAAATGACTTCTCCATGCATTTTATGCATTGGTAAAAGCACTATGATGAAAAGTGTGATATGTTTTCAGGTATCTCCTATACTAATAGAGCCACATGCTCACCGGTTTGCCACATGATGTAGGCTAATGGACTGAACAAGAAACCACCAAAAATTTTAACCAGTCATCGTTCTCACAACACTGAGGACCAGTCATTCGAAATGACTTCTCCATGCATTTTATGCATTGGTAAAAGCACTATGATGAAAAGTGTGATATGTTTTCAGGTATCTCCTATACTAATAGAGCCACATGCTCACCGGTTTGCCACATGATGTAGGCCTATGGACTGAACAAGAAACCACCAAAAATTTTAACCAGTCATCGTTCTCACAACACTGAGGACCAGTCATTCGAAATGACTACTCCATGCATTTTATGCATTGGTAAAAGCACTATGATGAAAAGTGTGATATGTTTTCAGGTATCTCCTATACTAATAGAGCCACATGCTCACCGGTTTGCCACATGATGTAGGCCTATGGACTGAACAAGAAACCACCAAAAATTTAACCAGTCATCGTTCTCACAACACTGAGGACCAGTCATTCGAAATGACTTCTCCATGCATTTTATGCATTGGTAAAAGCACTGATGAAAAGTGTGATATGTTTTCAGGTATCTCCTATACTAATAGAGCCACATGCTCACCGGTTTGCCACATGATGTAGGCCTATGGACTGAACAAGAAACCACCAAAAATTTTAACCAGTCATCGTTCTCACAACACTGAGGACCAGTCATTCGAAATGACTTCTCCATGCATTTTATGCATTGGTAAAAGCACTATGATGAAAAGTGTGATATGTTTTCAGGTATCTCCTATACTAATAGAGCCACATGCTCACCGGTTTGCCACATGATGTAGGCCTATGGACTGAACAAGAAACCACCAAAAATTTTAACCAGTCATCGTTCTCACAACACTGAGGACCAGTCATTCGAAATGACTTCTCCAGGCATTTTATGCATTGGTAAAAGCACTATGATGAAAAGTGTGATATGTTTTCAGGTATCTCCTATACTAATAGAGCCACATGCTCACCGGTTTCCCACATGATGTAGGCCTATGGACTGAACAAGAAACCACCAAAAATTTTAACCAGTCATCGTTCTCACAACACTGAGGACCAGTCATTCGAAATAACTTCTCCATGCATTTTATGCATTGGTAAAAGCACTATGATGAAAAGTGTGATATGTTTTCAGGTATCTCCTATACTAATAGAGCCACATGCTCACCGGTTTGCCACATGATGTAGGCCTATGGACTGAACAAGAAACCACCAAAAATTTTAACCAGTCATCGTTCTCACAACACTGAGGACCAGTCATTCGAAATGACTTCTCCATGCATTTTATGCATTGGTAAAAGCACTATGATGAAAAGTGTGATATGTTTTCAGGTATCTCCTATACTAATAGAGCCACATGCTCACCGGTTTGCCACATGATGTAGGCCTATGGACTAAACAAGAAACCACCAAAAATTTTAACCAGTCATCGTTCTCACAACACTGAGGACCAGTCATTCGAAATGACTTCTCCATGCATTTTATGCATTGGTAAAAGCACTGATGAAAAGTGTGATATGTTTTCAGGTATCTCCTATACTAATAGAGCCACATGCTCACCGGTTTGCCACATGATGTAGGCCTATGGACTGAACAAGAAACCACCAAAAATTTTAACCAGTCATCGTTCTCACAACACTGAGGACCAGTCATTCGAAATGACTTCTCCATGCATTTTATGCATTGGTAAAAGCACTATCATGAAAAGTATGATATGTTTTCAGGTATCTCCTATACTAATAGAGCCACATGCTCACCGGTTTGCCACATGATGTAGGCCTATGGACTGAACAAGAAACCACCAAAAATTTTAACCAGTCATCGTTCTCACAACACTGAGGACCAGTCATTCGAAATGACTTCTCCATGCATTTTATGCATTGGTAAAAGCACTATGATGAAAAGTGTGATATGTTTTCAGGTATCTCCTATACTAATAGAGCCACATGCTCACCGGTTTGCCACATGATGTAGGCCTATGGACTGAACAAGAAACCACCAAAAATTTTAACCAGTCATCGTTCTCACAACACTGAGGACCAGTCATTCGAAATGACTTCTCCAGTCATTTTATGCATTGGTAAAAGCACTATGATGAAAAGTGTGATATATTTTCAGGTATCTCTTATACTAATAGAGCCACATGCTCACCGGTTTGCCACATGATGTAGGCCTATGGACTGAACAAGAAACCACCAAAAATTTTAACCAGTCATCGTTCTCACAACACTGAGGACCAGTCATTCGAAATGACTTCTCCATGCATTTTATGCATTGATAAAAGCACTATGATGAAAAGTGTGATATGTTTTCAGGTATCTCCTATACTAATAGAGCCACATGCTCACCGGTTTGCCACATGATGTAGGCCTATGGACTGAACAAGAAACCACCAAAAATTTTAACCAGTCATCGTTCTCACAACACTGAGGACCAGTCATTCGAAATGACTTCTCCATGCATTTTATGCATTGGTAAAAGCACTATGATGAAAAGTGTGATATGTTTTCAGGTATCTCCTATACTAATAGAGCCACATGCTCACCGGTTTGCCACATGATGTAGGCCTATGGACTGAACAAGAAACCACCAAAAAATTTAACCAGCCATCGTTCTCACAACACTGAGGACCAGTCATTCGAAATGACTTCTCCATGCATTTTATGCATTGGTAAAAGCACTATGATGAAAAGTGTGATATGTTTTCAGGTATCTCCTATACTAATAGAGCCACATGCTCACCGGTTTGCCACATGATGTAGGCTAATGGACTGAACAAGAAACCACCAAAAATTTTAACCAGTCATCGTTCTCACAACACTGAGGACCAGTCATTCGAAATGACTTCTCCATGCATTTTATGCATTGGTAAAAGCACTATGATGAAAAGTGTGATATGTTTTCAGGTATCTCCTATACTAATAGAGCCACATGCTCACCGGTTTGCCACATGATGTAGGCCTATGGACTGAACAAGAAACCACCAAAAATTTTAACCAGTCATCGTTCTCACAACACTGAGGACCAGTCATTCGAAATGACTACTCCATGCATTTTATGCATTGGTAAAAGCACTATGATGAAAAGTGTGATATGTTTTCAGGTATCTCCTATACTAATAGAGCCACATGCTCACCGGTTTGCCACATGATGTAGGCCTATGGACTGAACAAGAAACCACCAAAAATTTTAACCAGTCATCGTTCTCACAACACTGAGGACCAGTCATTCGAAATGACTTCTCCATGCATTTTATGCATTGGTAAAAGCACTGATGAAAAGTGTGATATGTTTTCAGGTATCTCCTATACTAATAGAGCCACATGCTCACCGGTTTGCCACATGATGTAGGCCTATGGACTGAACAAGAAACCACCAAAAATTTTAACCAGTCATCGTTCTCACAACACTGAGGACCAGTCATTCGAAATGACTTCTCCATGCATTTTATGCATTGGTAAAAGCACTATGATGAAAAGTGTGATATGTTTTCAGGTATCTCCTATACTAATAGAGCCACATGCTCACCGGTTTGCCACATGATGTAGGCCTATGGACTGAACAAGAAACCACCAAAAATTTTAACCAGTCATCGTTCTCACAACACTGAGGACCAGTCATTCGAAATGACTTCTCCAGGCATTTTATGCATTGGTAAAAGCACTATGATGAAAAGTGTGATATGTTTTCAGGTATCTCCTATACTAATAGAGCCACATGCTCACCGGTTTCCCACATGATGTAGGCCTATGGACTGAACAAGAAACCACCAAAAATTTTAACCAGTCATCGTTCTCACAACACTGAGGACCAGTCATTTGAAATGACTTCTCCATGCATTTTATGCATTGGTAAAAGCACTATGATGAAAAGTGTGATATGTTTTCAGGTATCTCCTATACTAATAGAGCCACATGCTCACCGGTTTGCCACATGATGTAGGCCTATGGACTGAACAAGAAACCACCAAAAATTTTAACCAGTCATTGTTCTCACAACACTGAGGACCAGTCATTCGAAATGACTTCTCCATGCATTTTATGCATTGGTAAAAGCACTATGATGAAAAGTGTGATATGTTTTCAGGTATCTCCTATACTAATAGAGCCACATGCTCACCGGTTTGCCACATGATGTAGGCCTATGGACTGAACAAGAAACCACCAAAAATTTTAACCAGTCATCGTTCTCACAACACTGAGGACCAGTCATTCGAAATGACTTCTCCAGGCATTTTATGCATTGGTAAAAGCACTATGATGAAAAGTGTGATATGTTTTCAGGTATCTCCTATACTAATAGAGCCACATGCTCACCGGTTTCCCACATGATGTAGGCCTATGGACTGAACAAGAAACCACCAAAAATTTTAACCAGTCATCGTTCTCACAACACTGAGGACCAGTCATTCGAAATGACTTCTCCATGCATTTTATGCATTGGTAAAAGCACTATGATGAAAAGTGTGATATGTTTTCAGGTATCTCCTATACTAATAGAGCCACATGCTCACCGGTTTGCCACATGATGTAGGCCTATGGACTGAACAAGAAACCACCAAAAATTTTAACCAGTCATCGTTCTCACAACACTGAGGACCAGTCATTCGAAATGACTTCTCCATGCATTTTATGCATTGGTAAAAGCACTATGATGAAAAGTGTGATATGTTTTCAGGTATCTCCTATACTAATAGAGCCACATGCTCACCGGTTTGCCACATGATGTAGGCCTATGGACTGAACAAGAAACCACCAAAAATTTTAACCAGTCATCGTTCTCACAACACTGAGGACCAGTCATTCGAAATGACTTCTCCATGCATTTTATGCATTGGTAAAAGCACTATGATGAAAAGTGTGATATGTTTTCAGGTATCTCCTATACTAATAGAGCCACATGCTCACCGGTTTGCCACATGATGTAGGCCTATGGACTGAACAAGAAACCACCAAAAATTTTAACCAGTCATCGTTCTCACAACACTGAGGACCAGTCATTCGAAATGACTTCTCCATGCATTTTATGCATTGGTAAAAGCACTATGATGAAAAGTGTGATATGTTTTCAGGTATCTCCTATACTAATAGAGCCACATGCTCACCGGTTTGCCACATGATGTAGGCCTATGGACTGAACAAGAAACCACCAAAAATTCTAACCAGTCATCATTCTTACAACACTGAGGACCAGTCATTCGAAATGACTTCTCCATGCATTTTATGCATTGGTAAAAGCACTATGATGAAAAGTGTGATATGTTTTCAGGTATCTCCTATACTAATAGAGCCACATGCTCACCGGTTTGCCACATGATGTAGGCCTATGGACTGAACAAGAAACCACCAAAAATTTTAACCAGTCATCGTTCTCACAACACTGAGGACCAGTCATTTGAAATGACTTCTCCAGGCATTTTATGCATTGGTAAAAGCACTATGATGAAAAGTGTGATATGTTTTCAGGTATCTCCTATACTAATAGAGCCACATGCTCACCGGTTTCCCACATGATGTAGGCCTATGGACTGAACAAGAAACCACCAAAAATTTTAACCAGTCATCGTTCTCACAACACTGAGGACCAGTCATTTGAAATGACTTCTCCATGCATTTTATGCATTGGTAAAAGCACTATGATGAAAAGTGTGATATGTTTTCAGGTATCTCCTATACTAATAGAGCCACATGCTCACCGGTTTCCCACATGATGTAGGCCTATGGACTGAACAAGAAACCACCAAAAATTTTAACCAGTCATCGTTCTCACAACACTGAGGACCAGTCATTCGAAATGACTTCTCCATGCATTTTATGCATTGGTAAAAGCACTATGATGAAAAGTGTGATATGTTTTCAGGTATCTCCTATACTAATAGAGCCACATGCTCACCGGTTTGCCACATGATGTAGGCCTATGGACTGAACAAGAAACCACCAAAAATTTTAACCAGTCATCGTTCTCACAACACTGAGGACCAGTCATTCGAAATGACTTCTCCATGCATTTTATGCATTGGTAAAAGCACTATGATGAAAAGTGTGATATGTTTTCAGGTATCTCCTATACTAATAGAGCCACATGCTCACCGGTTTGCCACATGATGTAGGCCTATGGACTGAACAAGAAACCACCAAAAATTTTAACCAGTCATCGTTCTCACAACACTGAGGACCAGTCATTCGAAATGACTTCTCCATGCATTTTATGCATTGGTAAAAGCACTATGATGAAAAGTGTGATATGTTTTCAGGTATCTCCTATACTAATAGAGCCACATGCTCACCGGTTTGCCACATGATGTAGGCCTATGGACTGAACAAGAAACCACCAAAAATTCTAACCAGTCATCGTTCTCACAACACTGAGGACCAGTCATTCGAAATGACTTCTCCATGCATTTTATGCATTGGTAAAAGCACTATGATGAAAAGTGTGATATGTTTTCAGGTATCTCCTATACTAATAGAGCCACATGCTCACCGGTTTGCCACATGATGTAGGCCTATGGACTGAACAAGAAACCACCAAAAATTTTAACCAGTCATCGTTCTCACAACACTGAGGACCAGTCATTCGAAATGACTTCTCCAGTCATTTTATGCATTGGTAAAAGCACTATGATGAAAAGTGTGATATATTTTCAGGTATCTCCTATACTAATAGAGCCACATGCTCACCGGTTTGCCACATGATGTAGGCCTATGGACTGAACAAGAAACCACCAAAAATTTTAACCAGTCATCGTTCTCACAACACTGAGGACCAGTCATTCGAAATGACTTCTCCATGCATTTTATGCATTGGTAAAAGCACTATGATGAAAAGTGTGATATGTTTTCAGGTATCTCCTATACTAATAAAGCCACATGCTCACCGGTTTGCCACATGATGTAGGCCTATGGACTGAACAAGAAACCACCAAAAATTTTAACCAGCCATCGTTCTCACAACACTGAGGACCAGTCATTCGAAATGACTTCTCCATGCATTTTATGCATTGGTAAAAGCACTATGATGAAAAGTGTGATATGTTTTCAGGTATCTCCTATACTAATAGAGCCACATGCTCACCGGTTTGCCACATGATGTTGGCTAATGGACTGAACAAGAAACCACCAAAAATTTTAACCAGTCATCGTTCTCACAACACTGAGGACCAGTCATTCGAAAAGACTTCTCCATGCATTTTATGCATTGGTAAAAGCACTATGATGAAAAGTGTGATATGTTTTCAGGTATCTCCTATACTAATAGAGCCACATGCTCACCGGTTTGCCACATGATGTAGGCCTATGGACTGAACAAGAAACCACCAAAAATTTTAACCAGTCATCGTTCTCACAACACTGAGGACCAGTCATTCGAAATGACTTCTCCATGCATTTTATGCATTGGTAAAAGCACTGATGAAAAGTGTGATATGTTTTCAGGTATCTCCTATACTAATAGAGCCACATGCTCACCGGTTTGCCACATGATGTAGGCCTATGGACTGAACAAGAAACCACCAAAAATTTTAACCAGTCATCGTTCTCACAACACTGAGGACCAGTCATTCGAAATGACTTCTCCATGCATTTTATGCATTGGTAAAAGCACTATGATGAAAAGTGTGATATGTTTTCAGGTATCTCCTATACTAATAGAGCCACATGCTCACCGGTTTGCCACATGATGTAGGCCTATGGACTGAACAAGAAACCACCAAAAATTTTAACCAGTCATCGTTCTCACAACACTGAGGACCAGTCATTCGAAATGACTTCTCCAGGCATTTTATGCATTGGTAAAAGCACTATGATGAAAAGTGTGATATGTTTTCAGGTATCTCCTATACTAATAGAGCCACATGCTCACCGGTTTCCCACATGATGTAGGCCTATGGACTGAACAAGAAACCACCAAAAATTTTAACCAGTCATCGTTCTCACAACACTGAGGACCAGTCATCCAAAATGACTTCTCCATGCATTTTATGCATTGGTAAAAGCACTATGATGAAAAGTGTGATATGTTTTCAGGTATCTCCTATACTAATAGAGCCACATGCTCACCGGTTTGCCACATGATGTAGGCCTATGGACTGAACAAGAAACCACCAAAAATTTTAACCAGTCATCGTTCTCACAACACTGAGGACCAGTTATTCGAAATGACTTCTCCATGCATTTTATGCATTGGTAAAAGCACTATGATGAAAAGTGTGATATGTTTTCAGGTATCTCCTATACTAATAGAGCCACATGCTCACCGGTTTGCCACATGATGTAGGCCTATGGACTGAACAAGAAACCACCAAAAATTTTAACCAGTCATCGTTCTCACAACACTGAGGACCAGTCATTCGAAATGAATTCTCCAGGCATTTTATGCATTGGTAAAAGCACTATGATGAAAAGTGTGATATGTTTTCAGGTATCTCCTATACTAATAGAGCCACATGCTCACCGGTTTCCCACATGATGTAGGCCTATGGACTGAACAAGAAACCACCAAAAATTTTAACCAGTCATCGTTCTCACAACACTGAGGACCAGTCATTCGAAATGACTTCTCCAGGCATTTTATGCATTGGTAAAAGCACTATGATGAAAAGTGTGATATGTTTTCAGGTATCTCCTATACTAATAGAGCCACATGCTCACCGGTTTCCCACATGATGTAGGCCTATGGACTGAACAAGAAACCACCAAAAATTTTAACCAGTCATCGTTCTCACAACACTGAGGACCAGTCATTCGAAATGACTTCTCCATGCATTTTATGCATTGGTAAAAGCACTATGATGAAAAGTGTGATATGTTTTCAGGTATCTCCTATACTAATAGAGCCACATGCTCACCGGTTTGCCACATGATGTAGGCCTATGGACTGAACAAGAAACCACCAAAAATTTTAACCAGTCATCGTTCTCACAACACTGAGGACCAGTCATTCGAAATGACTTCTCCATGCATTTTATGCATTGGTAAAAGCACTATGATGAAAAGTGTGATATGTTTTCAGGTATCTCCTATACTAATAGAGCCACATGCTCACCGGTTTGCCACATGATGTAGGCCTATGGACTGAACAAGAAACCACCAAAAATTTTAACCAGTCATCGTTCTCACAACACTGAGGACCAGTCATTCGAAATGACTTCTCCATGCATTTTATGCATTGGTAAAAGCACTATGATGAAAAGTGTGATATGTTTTCAGGTATCTCCTATACTAATAGAGCCACATGCTCACCGGTTTGCCACATGATGTAGGCCTATGGACTGAACAAGAAACCACCAAAAATTCTAACCAGTCATCGTTCTCACAACACTGAGGACCAGTCATTCGAAATGACTTCTCCATGCATTTTATGCATTGGTAAAAGCACTATGATGAAAAGTGTGATATGTTTTCAGGTATCTCCTATACTAATAGAGCCACATGCTCACCGGTTTGCCACATGATGTAGGCCTATGGACTGAACAAGAAACCACCAAAAATTTTAACCAGTCATCGTTCTCACAACACTGAGGACCAGTCATTCGAAATGACTTCTCCAGTCATTTTATGCATTGGTAAAAGCACTATGATGAAAAGTGTGATA
>NW_027194746.1:0-32945 GCF_032444005.1 Ranitomeya imitator
GTTTAGGAATTTGCTCATTATGAAAGAGGTTTTCAAGGATCGGCAATATTTGATCTAAAGGTAGAAAATGACACAAAATAAGAAAAGAGCCATTATGTAACTGATAATCTGATGCTCCGGCATGGCCGTATAAGTGATTCCCAATGGTCTCCATTAACTTCTAACCAAATGACCACTGAAGCCAAACACTGGACTCAGGATTAAATGACACAAGATTGCTAAGGACAAAAATTGGCTGCGGAGGCCATGTGGGTATTCGGCACATGACTGCTGCAGGGATCTACAAAGAGACTATCTAAAAGCACTGGATTGTAAGGGGGCATATAATGTAAGTAAGGCTTCTTGTGATTATTGGCATCTGTTGTTCAATCCTTGGTTCTGAACTCTGGCCAACTTTTGGCTTGTCACATTGCGACAGCTTTCTTGGTGATAATCATTGACTACGCTCTTAGCTACAATACAGTTCCTTTAGTGAATCTGCCACCAATCAGTGACTATCTTGGAAATCCCCCCAAAAATTCATAAATCTTTACAGAAGGTAAAGAGTTATTTCCACACACCTATCAACTACTGTATCTCCAGCAGTCTCATGGACAAAGAACAAAGCATTGGAGTTCATGTGGGTCCACCTTCCCTTTCCAATGGAGCATTTCTGATCGGTGAAGGCCCCAGTGGATCCCTAGCGAGCAATAAATTATCACCTGTCCCTCCACAATGGAAGGTGATAACTTTCTCAGATGGAAATAACGCTTGGAAATGAGTATTCCAAACAACGAGCTGATAGTAATAGGCTTTTAATCAACCGTCGAACATGCAAAATGCTTGTTCGATAGGTGACATGCTTGTTAAGCTTGCTCTTAAATCATTGTTCTCATCCTGTGTAATGATCATTCTATTCGAATTAAAGTTCTTTCAAACTGTCTAAATAGGCTACGAAATGACCACCAATGTGGTCGATTGGACTTGTTTAACAACCATTGGTCGGCCTCTCCATATCGCAATCTAGAAAGTACCAAGCCATTTTCAGCTTGGAGAAGGGTCACATTATGGATTAGAAGATCCACATTTCCATAGAGAGAACTAAGAGTTAAAATAATTTTTTAAATAATCAATTATTCATTGGTTATATCTATTTAAAAATGTCGTAAAGTTCATCACGGTGATTTCGAAATCTTCAAATTTTCTGGAATAATGTGAGCGCTGTAACCCATTTAAATTACAAATCCAATCAGCATTCAGCAATTGCTCCGCTTGTGATTAGTTCACGTTACTTGATTGAATTTTCTTTTTTCTTCGTTTGTTAGAGATTAAACAGTTATAACCAATTATGATTTTATACTTTGTCCTGAATTAAAGAATTAAGCGTGATTATGTGAGGTAGTCTGCATCTGCATAGTCATTGCGAAAGGGTTGTGAAAATATAACGATAATGATGAAAAAGTCCTGCAATCGGCATGCAAACATTATTATTTACAGAGCTAATTATGAAGATGAATGAGGAATAAGAGATATTCACGATGACCCTTCTAAGTTCCAATTTATATAAAAACAATATAAAAAGGCAAATATATTACTATAAATCACAATAAATGGATTTGCCTAACCTAAGGTCTGCCACATGTGTAAGCCTGTTAGACCCTATCAGTTTCACAATGAAGGGGCAATACACTGCAATAAAGTAGTTGTACAGTATATTATTATAGCAATCAAAACAACAGTATGAATAAGCCACCTAAGAGGACTAAAAAATGTTAAAAAAAAAGAGTTAAAAAAACAACAACATATTTTTGCTTATATAAAAAATAATGTACGGTATATAAAAGGCCACATGATTTATAATGCCTCAACTGGAACTGGAACTTCTGCCCAGGAGACCAGGATTTCAATGCGAGTCCCAATTCTGAATTGTTTTAATGTC
This sequence comes from Ranitomeya imitator, assembly GCF_032444005.1. Classification (NCBI taxonomy): domain Eukaryota; kingdom Metazoa; phylum Chordata; class Amphibia; order Anura; family Dendrobatidae; genus Ranitomeya; species Ranitomeya imitator. Next base: position 1,919 of record NW_027194746.1, read on the forward strand.
AACATAATGAATCCATGATACAGTTTGAACCTGTGGTCAACCAGATATCTATGGGCCATGCCTATTTTTGTCTTGTAGGTTGCTTCAGGCCTATTACCCACAAGATGTCACCATACCGCCATAGTTGGTGTGATAAAATTGTCTGTGCCACCTCACTCTATGTGCTGGGACAATGAGGCCTCATTTTCTTGGATTAAGTGATTAGAAACTTTTTTTGGGGGGGCGATACACTTATGGGGAATCATTATGTTTTCAAGGGGCACTAATGGGGCATTAATACTTTATAAAGAGGACACTCAGGTGTAGAGTTGGATGGACTGATTCATGGGATTCCGGTCGATCGGTCAGGCCAGTGCTCTTTAACTGCTGTTGGATGGAAGCTCTGTGAATCTCTTTCCTGGACACGGCTTTTTATCAGTTTGGCTGGCGCAACGTCATCCGTACGTCATGCTATAATGATAATGTCTCACCAGCCCAGCTAACCAAAAGTCACATGGGGATCCTTTAAGGTAAGTGATTGGCGATTGACAGGAGTTCCCAAATCAACACACCCAACAATACTTTATCAACTCTACTTAGTACTTAGGGGTTATTATTAGTTTCAAAGGGGCACTCAGGGGCATTGCTACTGGGTAAGGTAGTATAAGACTTTCCTTACCCAAGCGATAGAAACTGTTATGTTTGCTAATGACAGGAGTTATGAAGGCAATCCAGAAACACAGTGTGCTTAGCGATCAGAGCGCACACAGTGATCTGACAAATACCCAAAAATACAAGAACGAGCTCTGAGACGTGGAAACTCTATAGACTGCACACCTGATCCTATCCTAAACACAACTAAAAGCGGCTGTGGATTGCGCCTAACAACTACCTAGGCAACTCGGCACAGCCTAAGAAACTAGCTAGCCTGAAGATAGAAAAATAGGCCTGACTTGCCCCAGAGAAATTCCCCAAAGGAAAAGGCAGCCCCCCACATATAATGACTGTGAGTAAGATGAAAAGACAAAACGTAGGGATGAAATAGATTCAGCAAAGTGGGGCCCGATATTCTAGGACAGAGCGAGGACAGTAAAGCGAACTTTGCAGTCTACAAAAAACCCTAAAGCAAAACCACGCAAAGGGGGCAAAAAAAACCCACCGTGCCGAACTAACGGCACGGCGGTACACCCTTTGCGTCTCAGAGCTTCCAGCAAAACAAAAGACAAGCTGGACAGAAAAAAAGCAACAAAAAAGCAAAAAGCACTTAGGTATACAGAGCAGCAGGTCACAGGAACAATCAGGAGAAGCTCAGATCCAAGACTGAAACATTGACAAGGAGCAAGGATAGCAGCATCAGGCGGAGTTAAGTAATGAAGCAGTTAACGAGCTCACCAGAACACCTGAGGGAGGAAGCTCAGAAGCTGCAGTACCACTTGTGACCACAGGAGTGAATTCAGCCACAGAATTCACAACAGTACCCCCCCCTTGAGGAGGGGTCACCGAACCCTCACCAGAGCCCCCAGGCCGACCAGGATGAGCCGCATGAAAGGCACGAACAAGATCGGAAGCATGAACATCAGAGGCAAAAACCCAGGAATTATCTTCCTGAGCATAACCCTTCCATTTAACCAGATACTGGAGTTTCCGTCTAGAAACACGAGAATCCAAAATCTTCTCCACAATATACTCCAATTCCCCCTCCACCAAAACCGGGGCAGGAGGCTCAACAGATGGAACCATAGGTGCCACGTATCTCCGCAACAACAACCTATGGAATACATTATGTATGGAAAAGGAGTCTGGGAGGGTCAAACGAAAAGACACAGGATTGAGAACCTCAGAAATCCTATACGGACCAATAAAACGAGGTTTAAATTTAGGAGAGGAAACCTTCATAGGAATATGATGAGAAGATAACCAAACCAGATCCCCAACACGAAGTCGGGGACCCACACGGCGTCTGCGATTAGCGAAAAGTTGAGCTTTCTCCTGGGACAAGATCAAATTGTCCACTACCTGAGTCCAGATCTGCTGCAACCTATCCACCACAGAATCCACACCAGGACAGTCCGAAGACTCAACCTGTCCTGAAGAGAAACGAGGATGGAACCCAGAATTGCAAAAAAATGGAGAAACCAAGGTAGCCGAGCTGGCCCGATTATTAAGGGCGAACTCAGCCAACGGCAAAAAGGACACCCAATCATCCTGGTCTGCAGAAACAAAACATCTCAGATATCTTTCCAAGGTCTGATTGGTTCGTTCGGTCTGGCCATTAGTCTGAGGATGGAAAGCCGAGGAAAAAGATAGGTCAATGCCCATCCTACCACAAAAGGCTCGCCAAAACCTTGAAACAAACTGGGAACCTCTGTCAGAAACAATATTCTCAGGAATGCCATGCAACCGAACCACATGCTGAAAGAACAAAGGTACCAAATCAGAGGAGGAAGGCAATTTAGCCAAGGGCACCAGATGGACCATTTTAGAAAAGCGATCACAGACCACCCAAATGACTGACATCTTTTGAGAAACGGGAAGGTCAGAAATGAAATCCATCGAAATATGTGTCCAAGGCCTCTTTGGGACCGGCAAGGGCAAAAGCAACCCACTGGCACGAGAACAGCAGGGCTTAGCCCTAGCACAAATCCCACAGGACTGCACAAAAGTACGTACATCCCGTGACAGAGATGGCCACCAGAAGGATCTAGCCACTAACTCGCTGGTACCAAAGATTCCAGGATGACCAGCCAACACCGAACAATGAAGTTCAGAGATAAGTTTATTAGTCCACCTATCAGGGACGAACAGTTTCTCTGCTGGACAACGATCAGGTTTATTCGCCTGAAATTTTTGCAGCACCCGCCGCAAATCAGGGGAGATGGCAGACACAATGACTCCTTCCTTGAGGATACCCGCTGGCTCAGATAAACCCGGAGAGTCGGGCACAAAACTCCTAGACAGAGCATCCGCCTTCACATTTTTAGAGCCCGGAAGGTACGAAATCACAAAGTCGAAGCGGGCAAAAAATAACGACCAACGGGCCTGTCTAGGATTCAAGCGCTTGGCAGACTCGAGATAAGTCAAGTTCTTATGATCAGTCAATACCACCACGCGATGCTTAGCTCCTTCAAGCCAATGACGCCACTCCTCGAATGCCCACTTCATGGCCAGCAACTCTCGATTGCCCACATCATAATTACGCTCAGCGGGCGAAAACTTCCTGGAAAAGAAAGCACATGGTTTCATCACTGAGCAATCAGAACCTCTCTGTGACAAAACCGCCCCTGCTCCAATCTCAGAAGCATCAACCTCGACTTGGAACGGAAGAGAAACATCTGGCTGACACAACACAGGGGCAGAACAAAAACGACGCTTCAACTCCTGAAAAGCTTCCACAGCAGCAGAAGACCAATTAACCAAATCAGCACCCTTCTTGGTCAAATCGGTCAATGGTTTGGCAATGCTAGAAAAATTACAGATGAAGCGACGATAAAAATTAGCAAAGCCCAGGAACTTTTGCAGACTTTTCAGAGATGTCGGCTGAATCCAATCCTGGATGGCTTGGACCTTAACTGGATCCATCTCGATAGTAGAAGGGGTAAAGATGAACCCCAAAAATGAAACTTTCTGCACACCGAAGAGACACTTTGATCCCTTCACAAACAAAGAGTTAGCACGCAGGACCTGAAAAACCATTCTGACCTGCTTCACATGAGACTCCCAATCATCTGAGAAGATCAAAATGTCATCCAAGTAAACAATCAGGAATTTATCCAGATACTCACGGAAGATGTCATGCATAAAAGACTGAAACACAGATGGAGCATTGGCAAGTCCGAACGGCATCACTAGATACTCAAAATGACCCTCGGGCGTATTGAATGCAGTTTTCCATTCATCTCCTTGCCTGATTCTCACCAGATTATACGCACCACGAAGATCTATCTTAGTGAACCAACTAGCCCCCTTAATCCGAGCAAACAAGTCAGATAACAATGGCAAGGGATACTGAAATTTAACAGTGATCTTATTAAGAAGGCGGTAATCAATACACGGTCTCAGCGAACCATCCTTCTTGGCTACAAAGAAGAACCCTGCTCCCAGTGGTGATGACGATGGGCGAATATGTCCCTTCTCCAGGGATTCCTTCACATAACTGCGCATAGCGGCGTGTTCGGGCACGGATAAATTAAATAATCGACCTTTAGGGAATTTACTACCAGGAATCAAATTGATAGCACAATCACAATCCCTATGCGGAGGTAGAGCATCGGACTTGGGCTCTTCAAATACATCCTGATAATCAGACAAGAACTCTGGGACCTCAGAAGGGGTGGATGACGAAATCGACAAAAATGGAACATCACCATGTACCCCCTGACAACCCCAGCTGGATACCGACATGGAATTCCAATCCAATACTGGATTATGGGTTTGTAGCCATGGCAACCCCAACACGACCACATCATGCAGATTATGCAACACCAGAAAGCGAATAACTTCCTGATGTGCAGGAGCCATGCACATGGTCAGCTGGGCCCAGTATTGAGGTTTATTCTTGGCCAAAGGTGTAGCATCAATTCCTCTCAATGGAATAGGACACCGCAAAGGCTCCATGAAAAACCCACAACGTTTAGCATAATCCAAATCCATCAGATTCAGGGCAGCGCCCGAATCCACAAACGCCATGACAGAAAACGACGACAAAGAGCATATCAAGGTAATGGACAGAAGGAATTTGGACTGTACAGTACCAATGACGGCAGACCTAGCGGACCGCTTAGTGCGCTTAGGACAATCAGAAATAGCATGAGTGGAATCACCACAGTAGAAACACAGACCATTCAGACGTCTGTATTCCTGCCGTTCAACTCTAGTCATAGTCCTATCGCACTGCATAGGCTCAGGTTTAACCTCAGGCAGTACCGCCAAATGGTGCACAGATTTACGCTCGCGCAAGCGTCGACCGATCTGAATGGCCAAAGACAAAGACTCATTCAAACCAGCAGGCATAGGAAATCCCACCATGACATCCTTAAGAGCCTCAGAGAGACCCTTTCTGAACAAAGCTGCCAGCGCAGATTCATTCCACTGAGTGAGTACTGACCATTTCCTAAATTTCTGACAATATACTTCTATATCATCCTGACCCTGGCACAAAGCCAGCAAATTTTTCTCAGCCTGATCCACTGAATTAGGCTCATCGTACAGCAATCCGAGCGCCAGGAAAAACGCATCGACACTACTCAATGCAGGGTCTCCTGGCGCAAGAGAAAATGCCCAGTCTTGAGGGTCGCCGCGCAAAAAAGAAATAATAATCAAAACCTGTTGAATAGGATTACCAGAAGAATGAGGTTTCAAGGCCAGAAATAGCTTACAATTATTTTTGAAACTTAGAAACTTAGTTCTATCTCCAAAAAACAAATCAGGAATAGGAATTCTTGGTTCTAACATAGATTTCTGATCAATAGTATCTTGAATTTTTTGTACATTTATAACGAGATTATCCATTGAAGAGCACAGACCCTGAATATCCATGTCCACACCTGTGTCCAGAATCACCCAAATGTCTAGGGGAAAAAAAAAAAGTGAACACAGAGCAGAAAAAAAAAAAAAAAATGATGTCAGAACTTTTTCTTTCCCTCTATTGAGAATCATTAGTTTGGGCTCCTTGTACTGTTATGTTTGCTAATGACAGGAGTTATGAAGGCAATCCAGAAACACAGTGTGCTTAGCGATCAGAGCGCACACAGTGATCTGACAAATACCCAAAAATACAAGAACGAGCTCTGAGACGTGGAAACTCTATAGACTGCACACCTGATCCTATCCTAAACACAACTAAAAGCGGCTGTGAATTGCGCCTAACAACTACCTAGGCAACTCGGCACAGCCTAAGAAACTAGCTAGCCTGAAGATAGAAAAATAGGCCTGACTTGCCCCAGAGAAATTCCCCAAAGGAAAAGGCAGCCCCCCACATATAATGACTGTGAGTAAGATGAAAAGACAAAACGTAGGGATGAAATAGATTCAGCAAAGTGGGGCCCGATATTCTAGGACAGAGCGAGGACAGTAAAGCAAACTTTGCAGTCTACAAAAAACCCTAAAGCAAAACCACGCAAAGGGGGCAAAAAAAAACCACCGTGCCGAACTAACGGCACGGCGGTACACCCTTTGCGTCTCAGAGCTTCCAGCAAAACAAAAGACAAGCTGGACAGAAAAAAAGCAACAAAAAAGCAAAAAGCACTTAGCTATACAGAGCAGCAGGTCACAGGAACAATCAGGAGAAGCTCAGATCCAAGACTGAAACATTGACAAGGAGCAAGGATAGCAGCATCAGGCGGAGTTAAGTAATGAAGCAGTTAACGAGCTCACCAGAACACCTGAGGGAGGAAGCTCAGAAGCTGCAGTACCACTTGTGACCACAGGAGTGAATTCAGCCACAGAATTCACAACAAGAAACCCACACTATGGCTCTGCTTGCACCCAAATATACATAAGGATTTAAAGACTATTTCTCAGTGATGGAATATCCATTTGGGACCAGAAAGGTATGTCTGAAAATTAATTTTACTACCTCTCCTCCCCCCTGCAATGCAATTGGACAAGTTTCCTTTAAGTATTGTAGTTTTGGAAGCCATTCCATATAAGCTTCTTGTACAAGCTCTAAAAATAAATGTCTATGAGGATACCAATTATAAACAAAGGATGAATTGTAGGAAAATGTGACATTACCTGTGACCTTTCTATTTCTGTAGAATTGGCATCATGTTACCAAACTTTTGCAAAAAAATAAGTCATAGCCGTTAGCCAAGTATTGTGTTCTACGGGTTTCAAGATGTTTTGACTCCAATTTATAAAATTGTTTATGATGGCTCTACCCTAACATAACGCAAATTCCCACTTTCCAGGATATGGGACAGAGCTTTATGCATTTGGAAAGCTTCCTCAGGGAATTAGCTTTACAAGGGTAGCCCAGAATAGATCCATCAAAACACCAGCTCAGATGAGCCTGATGTGTTTACGAGCTGTCTTCCTGTTTTCCAACAAGGCATTGATATGTGACCATTCTAAAGATAGTGAATATAGACAGTCTGGACATCCTGACACTGGTTTAGAGGCCAAGTAAAGAAGTGGAAAGGGAATTTCTGTTACCACTATTTCACATAATTCTATGCTGAATCTTTTGTAATATATCTTTATAGGGTGATTGAGCTCCGTTCTCCAGATACAAAGCTTCTATCCAATGCATTGGTACCGAATTAGAAGATACAATCCAGTCCGCGTGGAGCCACCACTCAGTGGAGCTTCTGAGCTCACTGCATACATACAAAAAAGGATTCTTTCAAATGGTTTTTGCATACCAAACTATATACTATAATGGACATTTATCTTTTTTTCTATGTATCCCAACCAAATAAACGCACTGCACCCCCCAAAAAATGCTAACTGCGTAACGTTTAGTAAATAAGAACATCTTTACACTGTTGGACATCTCAGAGAGGCCATTTCCCAAAGCACACCAAGTACTGTACATGCACCAGGCTGGAAACACTCAGTGCTTGAGTAAGATTTCTGTATTGGACACACTACCGTTTTAAAATAAGGAACCCCTCCATAAAGACCAAGGAAGTAGCTTTAGGTGGGGTTTGGATGGGAGATTTGGTGCACTTGCCAGGTCAGTTACATAATCGAGTAAAGCTGATTTTCATTCCATACTTTAAAATCCTGAATCGTTCTGCGGCCGCACAGGTATGTTTCAACATATCTAAATAGATTATTCTCTCAACCATAAACAGTTAAAATTCCAAAATGGTGGAAAAAAAACAAGAATTTTTGGAAATTTTTTGTTATTAAAAATAATTTCACTTCTCAAGAATGGAAAGATTTTAAATTATATTGTTTACTGTGTAAGTCAAGTTGCCTCTATTTGCACCATCGGACAGTGCGCAGATTTGGCCAGCAGCGTGACGATGCCACTGGTACAAACTTCTAATGCAGCAGGTGTGCACCACCTTTCCAGTAAGTAGAAAGTCTGAAGGTGGGGGAAAAGTGTGTTCCTGTAGATCAGTGTTCCCCAAGTGCGGTCCTCAAGAGCCACCAACAGATCATGTTTTCAGGATTTCCTTAGTATTGCACAGGTGATAATTGCCTCACCTGGACAGGCAAGCATTCAACTGACCTGTGCAATACTAAGGAAATCCTGAAAACATGACCTGTTGGTGGCTCTTGAGGACCGGACTTGGGGAACACTGCTGTAGATGTTCAGATAGATCTTTTAAAAGAGTTGTCCGGGACTGTTTTCTGTTACTATGGGCCTAAAATCTAACAGGCAGGTAGTTGCTAACAGAAGCAAATACTTGCCTGTCCTAGAAGTCAACAGAGCAGCTCTTCTTTTGGGTCGCCCTGTTGACAGGGTGTAACTGGCGATGTCATGCTGATTGACAGCTGGCTCCAGTATGTAGGCAGTGTGGAGCTGGCTGTCAATCAACAAGACATAATCAGAGATGCCCCATCAACAAAGCACCACTGCTTTGTCAACGTTGAGTCGCTGGATCCACTGAATTGCAAACAGAAGCATTCCGTGACCACTCTGCGTTGGCAGAAATTGGCACCGGCCACAAGAGGCAGTTAGGTAGCATCTACCGGCCTGTTAGGTATTAGGCCCATAGTAAAAAAAATGTCCCGGACAACCCCTTTAAAGTTACCTATTTGTCACAGAAGATGATTTAATAGGCATAAACCATATGACAAACTCCGGTAAAGGTATTTTTTTGAAAAATAAAATACAATGTACCATTTTGTTTTCCTAGTCTCTGTTGGACACAGCTGTGAGACTTCAAGATTTCTATGATTGGGATGCATCAGTAGTTTCAACAATACTCAGAAATACAATCCCATAATGTCCCAGGCAGCATGCAAAGAACAAAAGTGCAGTTTATCTTGTGAGCCCTCTAGTCAATATGTATATGGGGTGAGTTAATCTGCCAAGAAATTTACACATGATGGATGGATGTGACATCATACATCACGAGAGCGTAGAAGAGAAGCAGTGATGATGTGGCTGGCAATAACTATAATTTGTCTTTAGAGGGAATTTCAGTAAAGTATGTAATTTTAAAAGCTGTTCTTACAGCCCTTCTAAGAATAAAGATGAAATCAGAAGCTCTTGGAAGACCCCTTTAATTTTTGAGAATTTTGTATAAATAGTATGCAGTCAACTTCTATTCTCCCTCTAGTGATTACTTATAGCACCAAGATTTGTATTACTTTATTACGTTTTTTTTTTTTTAACAATCTTTGACTCAATCTCAATCCACGGCGACATGATGGATGTACGATCTTTTCGGAAGATCGATTTTATGCAAGCCTACATAGGTCCATCAGAGTCTTGTCCGTCATTATTTTGATTGTATAAAGCTATTGGGTTGCTGGTCTTCCTTTTCTCCTTGTTCCTTCTATTCTTTTCACTATAATGTCCTTCTCCAGTGATTTCTTTCTTCATATGATGTGTCCACAGTAGGCAAGTCATAGCTTGGTGATCCTTGCTTCGGTTAACATGTCTGGCTTGATTTCTTTAAACATTGGTTTGTTTTTTCTTCTTGCCATCCATGGTATTGATAACATCCTTATCCAGCACCATATTTCGAAGGCTTCAATTCTTCTGTCTTGATACTTTATCATCCAGGTTTCGTATCAATATGTTACTACAGAAAAGTCCTAACTGTGTTTGAGCTGCGTCTTCACCACCAGTGAAGTGCTCCTCGATTTGAAGACCTAGTCCAGTAACTTTATTTGTTGAATTGCCCATAGCTATTCTCCTATTGACTTTTGGTGTTTTCTCTGCATCTTAAGTGATCATCGATACAAGTAGGTTGAAGACCTTGACAACTTCCAGTTCATCGCTGTCCATCTCAATTGTGTCCCGGTCGTACCTTGCACTAGTCAATATCTACCCTATGTAATATCTATGCAATATATCAAAACTTTAATAAGATTCATCTAAGTTAAATTTAAAATAAGCGCAGTTTCTTCCCAATGTTGAACATTTCTATTAATAGGGATCGGGATTAGTTTTACATTTGGTGCCAAAGTAGAATACCAAAAAAAACGATCATGTTTCTCAGTGCAGCACCTTGTGCTTACTGTGAATACATTATCATAAATGAAAATGCAAGCAATTCAATCAATTGGTTTTATAATTGCTTACTGCCACGGTGACGCCGCCCAGATGTCATTTTATGGAATGGAACACATTTGGAGATAAAGCTCCATATGTTTTACTGTTACATTTTAAGCAAATTATGCTAATCAAGATGCCGTGCAATTTAATACTTCTCAATACTAATTTGTAAATTATTGATATGTCCTTCACAAGTCTCTATATAATTAAAGTTTTGCCAAAACTTTTTGTTGGTCGGCTTCACACAAAAGATAGAAAATGATCAAAGAACTTCAGATCTTGAAGGCGATGATATCTATGGTTCTCTTGGTAAAGGCTGCCAGCCAAGATGTTACTGCATAATTGAAACGGGAATATATGGTGTATACCTTGGAACTATAACAATTTATAGTTGCACATTCAACACATTTACCTGTGGTAGCGCTGGGATTCTTCTAGTATGAAGTGACTTCAGAAAGACCAACACCCCTTTTACAGCACATCAAAATTCCTAAATATGGTATTTTCTCATTTTCATAGACCTCACTTCTGCAACGTGGGGAAATACTTTTTCATATTCTCCAGACACCACATAATTTTGCCGGAAAACTCTGCTTTCCACCAGCCATAGTATTCTATCTTGGGGATGATTCTTCACTAGATATGGGCAGATTTATTCAAGTGGAATTGAATTTTCTTTTCATTTAAAAAAAAATCATATTCTTTAGAATATGCCTGCTCCTCACTGTCCGCTCCTCAGCAGCTCATTTCTCTTCTTGTCTCACAAATCCGCTTTTTGCTCGACTAGTCATCAGTAGTGTTGAGCGATACCGTCCGATACTTGAAAGTATCGGTATCGGATAGTATCGGCCGATACCCGAAAAATATCGGATATCGCCGATACCGATATCCGATACCAATACAAGTCAATGGGACATCAAGTATCGGAATGTATCCTCATGGATCCCAGGGTCTGAAGGAGAGGAAACTCTCCTTCAGGCCCTGGGATCCATATTAAAGTGTAAAATAAAGAATTAAAATAAAAAATATTGTTATATTCACCTCTCCGGCGGCCCCTGGACATCAGCGGGAGGATCCGGCGTCCGGCACGGCTTCTTTCTTCAAAATGCGCGCCTTTAGGACCTGTGGAATGACGTCCCGGCTTCTGATTGGTCGCGTGCCGCCCATGTGACCGCCACGCGACCAATCAGAAGCCGCGACGTCATTCCTCAGGTCCTAGAAGGCGCTCATTCTAGGACTTTAGCTGAGGAATGACGTCGCGGCTTCTGATTGGTCGCGTGGCGGTCACATGGGCGGCACGCGACCAATCAGAAGCCGGGACGTCATACCACAGGTCCTAAAGGCGCGCATTTTGAAGAAAGAAGCCGTGCCGGACGCCGGATCCTCCCGCTGATGTCCAGGGGCCGCCGGAGTGGTGAATATAACAATATTTTTTTTTATTAATTCTTTATTTTACACTTCCGATACCGATACCCGATATCACAAAAATATCGGATCTCGGTATCGGAATTCCGATACCGCAAGTATCGGCCGATACCCGATACTTGCGGTATCGGAATGCTCAACACTAGTCATCAGACATCACTGCACACCATGCTGTAACTTAAGCACCGCTCATCAGAACATTATGGTGGCACAACGTGTGCCATGGTGGCACTGCACAAAGCAATATTATAGGTGTAGTTGAGTCGAAAGTCACAGTATGTAGTGAAGAGGCAAAAGTGGACGTGTGTAGAGGTGGTGGCAGGACAGGTGAACAATGAGGTTTTTCTTTGTTTTGTTTTACAACCTTCTCTTATTATGCTATGGGGTTTGAAGACACCCCGGAGGATCGTTAGAAACATTCAGTTAGCAGTGTATAACTTCACCATGAAGCAAATTTCTGCATAAAATATGTGCAAATTGGAAATCTTGACTGATTGGATCATCTCTAGTGTTGAGCGATACCTTCCGATATCGGAAAGTATCGGTATCGGTTTGGATCGGCCGATATTCAAAAAATATCGGATATCGCCGATACCGATACCCGATCCCAATGCAAGTCAATGGGACCAAAATATCGGAATTAAAATAAACCCTTTCTTTCCTTGTAGGTTCATTCTACATGAAGGAAAACAACTAAGAATAATGCCGGATGTATTTGGGGAGGTGGCGGAGACATTAAAGTCATAGAGGTTTATCCCAATCAAATAGAATAGCATGTTTTTTGTTTTTTTTTAAGACGTTCGGAGTGACAAAGATATTGACTATGTAAATTTTTTTTTTATTTTGTCAGATATTGATGTTTCACTATTCCACGCCCTTCCCCTTCTTTTTTTTCTTTTTTTTTTTCTTTTCCCACACTTTCATCTTCATCATCATCAGCATCTTTGACATCAACTTCTTCACCTTATTCATCTTCTTCTTCATCTTCTACCTATTTTTTTTTTTTTATTACATTCTTCATATTCATTTTATTCAACTATTATTATTCTTCTTATTCTACATATTCTTTTTATTCCACTGTTATTATTCTTCCTATTCTACTTCTTCATCATATTCTCATTTGTGACAGGCATTCCCGTAGTTGTTATCTATAAAAGTTTGAAGATTACACCTTCCGTTCTGCCAGTCACAAAAGTTACATTTGTCCGCGTTCAGTTTGGCCTGCAGCATCAGGCTTTATCCAGGGGCACCACGAGGAGGAACGGACTCACCCCCATACACTGCTTAGTCTTCTTCTGCATATAATTTAGATAATATCTTTTGCTCTGATATTAAGTCTTATGCTTAATGTTCTTCTGCTCTTTGTTCTGCAGCCTCTTGTTCTTCTGCTTCTCGGTCTTCCATGTTGTCGTCTCCAGGGTCGTCGTCTCCAGTGTCGTCATCTCCGCCGTCGTCGTCTCCGCCGTCGTCGTCGTCGTCATCGGGGTGGTCTTCCGTGTCGTCGTCATCGTGGTGGTCTTCCGGGTCGTCGACGTTAGGGTCTTCAACTTGGAAATGTAGCAGAAGGTACAAGAAGGCTGAGAAAATGCCAAGAACCAGCTGATGGAACTGGAACTCGGATGGCTACCCGAAGGTTCAAGAGCCTATGGAACTACCGAGGACCAGCTGACGTTACTGGAACCCGGTTACTAAGCAGGAGGTACCCGTGCTAAAAAGCACTACCAAGGACCGCCTGACGTTGACGGAACTCGGATACCCAGAAGGAGGCACCTAAGCCAAAGGCTCTGCCCGGAACCAGCTGACGTTACTGGAACCAGGATGGGGAGCAGAAGGTACAAGAGCAAAAGACACTGCCGAGAACCAGCTGACGGTACTGGAACCCGGATGGGTAGCCGAAGGTCCAAGAGCCAATGGAACTACCGAGGACCAGCTGACGTTACTGGAACCCGGTTACTAAGCAGGAGGTACCCGTGCCTGAAAGCACTACCAAGGACCACCTGACGTTGGTGGAACTTGGATACCCAGAAGGAGGCACCTAAGCCAAAGGCTCTGCCCGGAACCAGCTGACGGTACTGGAACCAGGATGGGGAGCAGAAGGTACAAGAGCAAAAGACACTGCCGAGAACCAGCTGACGGTGCTGGAACCAGGTGGTGGACCCGAAGGTCCACAGGAGAGGAGAGAACAGCTAGGCCGCGAGGCAGCCGCAGTTACCGAACCCCAACAGTCCTACAGGGGGAGCTGGGCCTACTGGCACTACAGAACCAGCCTTGACTACCAGTTCACGCAGCCCACATAGGAAGCTCCTAAACTGGAGGCACCCTGGAGTTGGCTAACCCGACCGCACCACGACGAGGCAAGCATAGGTGTCTCAGTGAGCTTGACACAACCCGGAAACAGCTGACGGTGCTGAAACCAGGCTTGGCACGAGGGAGTACCTGTGACAAAAACACTGCCGAGAACCAGCTGGCGGTGCTGGAACCCGGATGCGTTGCCCCAGTGTGCAAGAGCCAATGGCACGACCGAGGACCAGCTGACGGTGCTGGAACCCGGTTACTAAGCTGTAGGTGCCCGCGCTTAAAAGCACTACCAAGGACCGCCTGGCGTTGGCGGAACTCGGATACCCAGGAGGAGGCACCTAAGCCAAAGGCTCGGCCCGGAACCAGCTGACGGTGCTGGAACCAGGTGGTGGACCCGAAGGTCCACAGGAGAGGAGAGAACAGCTAGGCCGCGAGGCAGCCGCAGTTACCGAACCCCAACAGTCCTACAGGGGGAGCTGGGCCTACTGGCACTACAGAACCAGCCTTGACTACCAGTTCACGCAGCCCACATAGGAAGCTCCTAAACTGGAGGCACCCTGGAGTTGGCTAACCCGACCGCACCACGACGAGGCAAGCATAGGTGTCTCAGTGAGCTTGACACAACCCGGAAACAGCTGACGGTGCTGAAACCAGGCTTGGCACGAGGGAGTACCTGTGACAAAAACACTGCCGAGAACCAGCTGGCGGTGCTGGAACCCGGATGCGTTGCCCCAGTGTGCAAGAGCCAATGGCACGACCGAGGACCAGCTGACGGTGCTGGAACCCGGTTACTAAGCTGTAGGTGCCCGCGCTTAAAAGCACTACCAAGGACCGCCTGGCGTTGGCGGAACTCGGATACCCAGGAGGAGGCACCTAAGCCAAAGGCTCGGCCCGGAACCAGCTGACGGTGCTGGAACCAGGTGGTGGACCCCAAGGTCCACAGGAGAGGAGAGAACAGCTAGGCCGCGAGGCAGCCGCAGTTACCGAACCCCAACAGTCCTACAGGGGGAGCTGGGCCTACTGGCACTACAGAACCAGCCTTGACTACCAGTTCACGCAGCCCACATAGGAAGCTCCTAAACTGGAGGCACCCTGGAGTTGGCTAACCCGACCGCACCACGACGAGGCAAGCATAGGTGTCTCAGTGAGCTTGACACAACCCGGAAACAGCTGACGGTGCTGAAACCAGGCTTGGCACGAGGGAGTACCTGTGACAAAAACACTGCCGAGAACCAGCTGGCGGTGCTGGAACCCGGATGCGTTGCCCCAGTGTGCAAGAGCCAATGGCACGACCGAGGACCAGCTGACGGTGCTGGAACCCGGTTACTAAGCTGTAGGTGCCCGCGCTTAAAAGCACTACCAAGGACCGCCTGGCGTTGGCGGAACTCGGATACCCAGGAGGAGGCACCTAAGCCAAAGGCTCGGCCCGGAACCAGCTGACGGTGCTGGAACCAGGTGGTGGACCCCAAGGCCCACAGGAGAGGAGAGAACAGCTAGGCCGCGAGGCAGCCGCAGTTACCGAACCCCAACAGTCCTACAGGGGGAGCTGGGCCTACTGGCACTACAGAACCAGCCTTGACTACCAGTTCACGCAGCCCACATAGGAAGCTCCTAAACTGGAGGCACCCTGGAGTTGGCTAACTCGACCGCACCACGACGGGGCAAGCATAGGCGTCTCAGTGAAGTTGACACAACCCGGAAACAGCTGACGGTGCTGAAACCAGGCTTGGCACGAGGGAGTACCTGTGACAAGAACACTGCCGAGAACCAGCTGGCGGTGCTGGAACCCGGATGCGTTGCCTTGCCTATTAAAGATTGTCTTCCTAGAGCCCCAACTAGCGGTGTTGGAGCAAAGGGTAAGCAGGGGGAGATGAGTGTAGGCCGAAGCCTGCACTGGAGGCAGCTTTGTGTCTGCGTTGCGTTTGCAGGACACTTTGCCGGCTACACACTGGGGGAACAGCTGGCGTTGCTGAACCCCACTAACACAATGGCGTGTGTTTTTCTCTGTGCAGCTAGCACTTGCGGGCAAAAACTAGCGATGTTAGAGCCCGTGTTGAAGCAGGAGGAGGAGGAGAGGAGCAGAGTGTAGGCCGAAGCTTAGTTGAACCAATTTCAAAGGAAACCTTTAACCCCCCCCTCAGGTGTTACAAAGTACAAGAGACACACCTTGTGCAGTATTAATGCTGCACAAGTGAAAGGTTGCTCTATTAATTTGTCTACTTGCACACGCTGAATGAAAGACATACACAATTTACCCCATTCTACAGTCAAACTGTAGTGGATGCGTGACTTGGTTTTTTGATGAGACGCAGCACAGGTGTCCAAAATAACGCCTTGGTGCTTGGAGCAGCTTCCTGAGCGTTGTTATTTGCTGTACAGGAGTCTGCGCTCTTGTGTTATCCCTTGGCAATGCCCTGTTAGCGCTGCCCATCTTATGACATCATTTCATGTTGGCCGGTGCGGTTAACGATGGCCATAAATCCCAGACCCACAGTGTCTTTTCATAAAGCCACACTGCGGTGCTGGGATTCGTGGCCTTGAGCAGTAAATATTTTGGCCGCTCACACACGTCCTTACACCTGCTTCAGACTGGGCGGCCTCTGCTGATCCCTTCTCGCATGCCGCGGCCATGAGGCTGCACAGTCTGAAGAAGGCTGAAGGAGATGAGTTAAGACAGGCGAAGATATGCACTGCTCGTGCCCATCAATCACACCCTCGCAGTCAAAATAATTAAGACAACGAGGAGCATTTTATTCAGGCAGGGCGGACGAACAGGCGCAAGTAGCCAACCAATGATGTCAGAAGACGGGAAGCGCTACCAAGGGGGGTGCTGCGTATCATTAGAAAGGAAAGTCACACCTCAGGGACAGTGGAATGGTCTCAAAGAGACACATTTTGTACGTGTTGAGTTCCACGTGGGCAAGGAGAAAACATCAGCCACCTTGTACAAATGCAGCAGTACTGCTGTACAAGGTGGCTGTTATACATAGAAACACCTGGGGGTGGGGGCCAGGCTCCCTTCAATTTCAGTTCATGTGCCTGCGTGGCGTTTGCAGGTCACGTTGCAAGCTGCACAGCAGGGGAACAGCTGGCGGTGCTGAACCCCACTAACACATTGGCTGGTGTTTTTCTCTGTGCAGCTAGCATTTCCGGGCAAAAACTAGCGGTGTTTGAGCCCAGGGTCAGCAGGAGGAGGAGGAGAGGAGCAAAGTGTAGGCCGAAGCCTGCACTGGTGGCAGCTTTTGGTCGGTTGTGCCAGCGTGGCTTGTGCTGGACACGATGCCGGCTACACAGCGGGGGAACAGCTGGCGTTGCTGAACCCCACTAACACATTGGCTGGTGTTTTTCTCTGTGCAGCTAGCATTTCCGGGCAAAAACTAGCGTTGTTAGAGCCCAGGGTCAGCAGGAGGAGGAGAGGAGCAGAGTGTAGGCCGAAGCCTAGTTGAACCAATTTCAAAGGTTACCTTTAACCCCCCCTCAGGTGTTACAAAGAACAAGAGCCACTCCTTCTGCAGCATTAATGCTGCACAAGTAAAAGGTTGCTCTATTAATTTGTCTACTTGCACAAGCTGAATGCAACACGTAGACTATTTAGCCCATTATACTGTTTAACAGTAGTGGAGGCGTGACTTGTCTTTTTAAAGAAAAGCAGCACAGGTGTCGAAAACAACACCTTTTTGCATGGGCGCAGCTTCCTGAGCGTTGTTAGTTGCTGTACAGGAGTCTGCGCTCTTGTGATCCTTTGGCCATGCGCTGTGAGCGCTTCCTGTCTTATGACCTCATTTCATGTTGGCCGTTGCGGTTAGCGATGGACATGAATCCCAGACCCACAGTGTGTTTTTAAAAAATCACACTGCGGTGCTGGGATTCGTGCCCTGGTGCAGTAAATATGTTTGCCGCTCACACATGTCCTTACACCTGCTTCAGACTGGACGGCCTCATCTGATCCCTTATCGCCTGCCGAGGCCATGAGGACACCCAGTCTGAAGAAGGCGGAAGGAGATGAGTGAACACAGGCAAACATATGCACTGCACATGCCCATCAATCACACCCTCGCTGTCCAAAAAAATAAGACACCGAGGGCCGTTGTTTCGAGCAGGGGAGATGCACAGGCGCAGCCAGCTAACCAATGATGTCAAAAGACGGGCAGCGCTAACAAGGGTGGTGCTGCGTGTCATTACAAAGGAAAGTCACACCTCAGGGACATTGTAATGGTCTGTAATGAGACACATTTTGTACGTGTTGAGTTCCACGTGGGCAAGGAGAAAAAGTCAGCCACCTCGTACAAATGCAGCAGTACTGCTGTACAAGGTGGCTGTTATACATAGAAACACCTGTGGGTGGGGGGCAGGCTCCCTTCAATTTCAGTTCATGTGCCTGCGTGGCGTTTGCAGGTCACGTTGCAAGCTACACAGCAGGGGAACAGCTGGCGTTGCTGAACCCCACTGACACATTGACTGGTGTTTTTCTCTGTGCAGATTGCATGTCCGGGCAAAAACTAGCGGTGTTAGAGCCCAGGGTCAGCAGGAGGAGGAGGAGAGGAGCAAAGTGTAGGCCGAAGCCTGCACTGGTGGCAGCTTTTGGTCGGTTGTGCCAGCGTGGCTTGTGCTGGACACGATGCCGGCTACACAGCGGGGGAACAGCTGGCGGTGCTGAACCCCACTAACACATTGGCTGGTGTTTTTCTCTGTGCAGCTAGCATTTCCGGGCAAAAACTAGCGTTGTTTGAGCCCAGGGTCAGCAGGAGGAGTAGAGGAGCAGAGTGTAGGCCGAAGCCTAGTTGAACCAATTTCAAAGGTTACCTTTAACCCCCCCCCTCAGGTGTTGCAAGGTACAAGAGCCACACCTTGAACAGCATTAATGATGCACAAGTCAAAGGTTGCTCTATTTAATTTTGCTCCTTGCACACGCTGAATTAAACACGTACACTATTTAGCCCATTATACTGTCAAACAGTTGTGGAGGCGTGACTTGTCTTTTTAACGAGACGCAGCACAGGTGTCAAAATTTGCACCTAGGTACTGGGCGCAGATTCCTGAGCGTTGTTATTTGCTGTACAGGAGTCTGCGCTCTTGTGTTATCCCTTGGCAATACCCTGTTAGTGCAGGCCGTCTCATGACCTCATTTCATGTTGGCCGGTGCGGTTAACGATGGCCATAAATCCCAGACCCACAGTGGCTTTTCCTAAAGTCACACTGCGGTGCTGGGATTCGTGGCCTTGTGCAGTAAATATGATCGCCGCTCACACATGTCCTTACACCTGCTTCAGACTGGGCGGCCTCAGCTGATCCCTTATCGCATGCCGCGGCCATGAGGCCGCACAGTCAGAAGAAGGCGGAAGGAGGGGAGTGAAAACAGGGGAACATATGCACTGCTCGTGCCCATCAATCACACCCTCGCAGTCAAAATATATGAGACAACGGGGGGCGTTGTGTCGGGCAGGGGGGACGCACAGGCACAGCCAGCCAACCAATGATGTCAGGAGACGGGCAGCGCTAACAATGGGGGTGCTGCGTGTCATTACAAAGGAAAGTCACACCTCAGGGACATTGTAATGGTCTCTAATGAGACACATTTTGTACGTGTTGAGTTCCACGTGGGCAAGGAGAAAAAGTCAGCCACCTCGTACAAATGCAGCAGTACTGCTGTACAAGGTGGCTGATATACATAGAAACACCTGTGGGTGGGGGGCAGGCTCCCTTCAATTTCAGTTCATGTGCCTGCGTGGCGTTTGCAGGTCACGTTGCAAGCTACACAGCAGGGGAACAGCTGGCGTTGCTGAACCCCACTAACACATTGGCTGGTGTTTTTCTCTGTGCAGCTAGCATGTCCGGGCAGAAACTGGCGTTGTTTGAGCCCAGGGTCAGCAGGAGGAGGAGGAGAGGAGCAAAGTGTAGGCCGCAGCCTGCACTGGTGGCAGCTTTTGTTCTGTTGTGCCAGCGTGGCTTGTGCTGGACACGTTGCCGACTACACAGCAGGGGAACAGCTGGCGGTGCTGAACCCCACTAACACATTGGCTGGTGTTTTTCTCTGTGCAGCTAGCATTTCCGGGCAGAAACTGGCGTTGTTTGAGCCCAGGGTCAGCAGGAGGAGTAGAGGAGCAGAGTGTAGGCCGAAGCCTAGTTGAACCAATTTCAAAGGTTACCTTTAACCCCCCCCTCAGGTGTTGCAAGGTACAAGAGCCACACCTTGAACAGCATTAATGATGCACAAGTCAAAGGTTGCTCTATTTAATTTTGCTCCTTGCACACGCTGAATTAAACACGTACACTATTTAGCCCATTATACTGTCAAACAGTTGTGGAGGCGTGACTTGTCTTTTTAACGAGACGCAGCACAGGTGTCAAAATTTGCACCTAGGTACTGGGCGCAGATTCCTGAGCGTTGTTATTTGCTGTACAGGAGTCTGCGCTCTTGTGTTATCCCTTGGCAATACCCTGTTAGTGCAGGCCGTCTCATGACCTCATTTCATGTTGGCCGGTGCGGTTAACGATGGCCATAAATCCCAGACCCACAGTGGCTTTTCCTAAAGTCACACTGCGGTGCTGGGATTCGTGGCCTTGTGCAGTAAATATGATCGCCGCTCACACATGTCCTTACACCTGCTTCAGACTGGGCGGCCTCAGCTGATCCCTTATCGCATGCCGCGGCCATGAGGCCGCACAGTCAGAAGAAGGCGGAAGGAGGGGAGTGAAAACAGGGGAACATATGCACTGCTCGTGCCCATCAATCACACCCTCGCAGTCAAAATATATGAGACAACGGGGGGCGTTGTGTCGGGCAGGGGGGACGCACAGGCACAGCCAGCCAACCAATGATGTCAGGAGACGGGCAGCGCTAACAATGGGGGTGCTGCGTGTCATTACAAAGGAAAGTCACACCTCAGGGACATTGTAATGGTCTCTAATGAGACACATTTTGTACGTGTTGAGTTCCACGTGGGCAAGGAGAAAAAGTCAGCCACCTCGTACAAATGCAGCAGTACTGCTGTACAAGGTGGCTGATATACATAGAAACACCTGTGGGTGGGGGGCAGGCTCCCTTCAATTTCAGTTCATGTGCCTGCGTGGCGTTTGCAGGTCACGTTGCAAGCTACACAGCAGGGGAACAGCTGGCGTTGCTGAACCCCACTAACACATTGGCTGGTGTTTTTCTCTGTGCAGCTAGCATGTCCGGGCAGAAACTGGCGTTGTTTGAGCCCAGGGTCAGCAGGAGGAGGAGAGGAGCAAAGTGTAGGCCGAAGCCTGCACTGGTGGCAGCTTTTGGTCGGTTGTGCCAGCGTGGCTTGTGCTGGACACGTTGCCGACTACACAGCAGGGGAACAGCTGGCGGTGCTGAACCCCACTAACACATTGGCTGGTGTTTTTCTCTGTGCAGCTAGCATTTCCGGGCAAAAACTAGCGGTGTTTGAGCCCAGGGTCAGCAGGAGGAGTAGAGGAGCAGAGTGTAGGCCGAAGCCTAGTTGAACCAATTTCAAAGGTTACCTTTAACCCCCCCCTCAGGTGTTGCAAGGTACAAGAGCCACACCTTGTGCAGCATTAATGCTGCACAAGTAAAAGGTTGCTCTATTTGTTTTGCTCCTTGCACACGCTGACTAAAACACGTACACTATTTAGCCCATTATACTGTCAAACAGTTGTGGAGGCGTGACTTGTCTTTTTAACGAGACGGAGCACAGGTGTCAAAATTTGCACCTAGGTACTGGGCGCAGATTCCTGAGCGTTCTTATTTGCTGTACAGGAGTCTGCGCTATTGTGATCCCTTGGCCATGCGCTGTGAGCGCTTCCTGTCTTCTGACCTCATTTCATGTCGGCCGTTGCGGTTAGCGATGGACATGAATCCCAGACCCACAGTGTGTTTTTAAAAAATCACACTGCGGTGCTGGGATTCGTGCCCTGGTGCACTAAATATGTTTGCCGCTCACACATGTCCTTACACCTGCTTCAGACTGGGCGGCCTCATCTGATCCCTTATCGCCTGCCGCGGCCATGAGGACACCCAGTCTGAAGAAGGCGGAAGGAGATGAGTGAACACAGGCAAACATATGCACTGCACATGCCCATCAATCACACCCTCGCTGTCCAAAAAAATAAGACACCGAGGGCCGTTGTTTCGAGCAGGGGAGATGCACAGGCGCAGCCAGCTAACCAATGATGTCAAAAGACGGGCAGCGCTAACAAGGGTGGTGCTGCGTGTCATTACAAAGGAAAGTCACACCTCAGGGACATTGTAATGGTCTCTAATGAGACACATTTTGTACGTGTTGAGTTCCACGTGGGCAAGGAGAAACAGTCAGCCACCTCGTACAAATGCAGCAGTACTGCTGTACAAGGTGGCTGATATACATAGAAACACCTGTGGGTGGGGGGCAGGCTCCCTTCAATTTCAGTTCATGTGCCTGCGTGGCGTTTGCAGGTCACGTTGCAAGCTACACAGCAGGGGAACAGCTGGCGTTGCTGAACCCCACTGACACATTGACTGGTGTTTTTCTCTGTGCAGATTGCATGTCCGGGCAAAAACTAGCGGTGTTAGAGCCCAGGGTCAGCAGGAGGAGGAGGAGAGGAGCAAAGTGTAGGCCGAAGCCTGCACTGGTGGCAGCTTTTGGTCGGTTGTGCCAGCGTGGCTTGTGCTGGACACGATGCCGGCTACACAGCGGGGGAACAGCAGGCGGTGCTGAACCCCACTAACACATTGGCTGGTGTTTTTCTCTGTGCAGCTAGCATGTCCGGGCAGAAACTGGCGTTGTTTGAGCCCAGGGTCAGCAGGAGGAGGAGAGGAGCAAAGTGTAGGCCGAAGCCTGCACTGGTGGCAGCTTTTGGTCGGTTGTGCCAGCGTGGCTTGTGCTGGACACGTTGCCGACTACACAGCAGGGGAACAGCTGGCGGTGCTGAACCCCACTAACACATTGGCTGGTGTTTTTCTCTGTGCAGCTAGCATTTCCGGGCAAAAACTAGCGGTGTTTGAGCCCAGGGTCAGCAGGAGGAGTAGAGAAGCAGAGTGTAGGCCGAAGCCTAGTTGAACCAATTTCAAAGGTTACCTTTAACCCCCCCCTCAGGTGTTGCAAGGTACAAGAGCCACACCTTGTGCAGCATTAATGCTGCACAAGTAAAAGGTTGCTCTATTTGTTTTGCTCCTTGCACACGCTGACTAAAACACGTACACTATTTAGCCCATTATACTGTCAAACAGTTGTGGAGGCGTGACTTGTCTTTTTAACGAGACGCAGCACAGGTGTAAAAATTTGCACCTAGGTACTGGGCGCAGATTCCTGAGCGTTGTTATTTGCTGTACAGGAGTCTGCGCTATTGTGATCCCTTGGCCATGCGCTGTGAGCGCTTCCTGTCTTCTGACCTCATTTCATGTCGGCCGTTGCGGTTAGCGATGGACATGAATCCCAGACCCACAGTGTGTTTTCAAAAAATCACACTGCGTGGCTGGGATTCGTGGCCTTGTGCAGTAAATAGGTTGGCCGCTTACACATGTCCTTACACCTGCTCCAGACTGGGCGGCCTCAGCTGATCCCTTATCGCCTACCACGGCCAGGAGGCCGCACAGTCTGAAGAAGGCGGAAGGAGATGAGTTAAGACAGGCGAACATATGCACTGCTCGTGCCCATAAACCACACCCTCGCTGACAAAATAAATATGACAACGAGGGGCGTTGTTTCTAGCAGGGCGGATGCACAGGCGCAGCCAGCTAACCATGATGACAAAAGACGGGAAACGCTACCAAGGGGGGTGCTGCGTATCATTACAAAGGAAAGTCACACCTCAGGGACAGTGGAATGGTCTCAATGAGACACATTTTGTACGTGTTGAGTTCCACGTGGGCAAGGAGAAAAAGTCAGCCACCTTGTACAAATGCAGCAGTACTGCTGTACTAGGTGGCTGTTATACATAGAAACACCTGGGGGGGTGGGGCCAGGTTCCCTTTTAATTTCAGTTCCTGTGCCTGCATGGCGTTTGCAGGTCACGTTGCCGGCTACACAGCAGGGGAACAGCTGGCGTTGCTGAACCCCACTAACACATTGGCTGGTGTTTTTCTCTGTGCAGCTAGCACTTCCGGGCAAAAACTAGCGGTGTTTGAGCCCAGGGTCAGCAGGAGGAGGAGAGGAGCAGAGTGTAGGCCGAAGCCTGCACTGGTGGCAGCTTTTGTTCTGTTGTGCCAGCGTGGCTTGTGCTGGACACGTTGCCGACTACACAGCAGGGGAACAGCTGGCGGTGCTGAACCCCACTGACACATCACCTAGTGTTTTTTTCTGTGTAGACAACACTTCCAGGTGGCAACTGACAGTGTTGAAACCCAGGGAATCAAAGAGGAGCAGAGTGTAGGCCGAAGCCTGCAGTGGAGCAAGTTGAAAGGGAACCTTTAACCCCCCCCCCCAGGCATTTGTTGCTGAAAGAGCCATCTTGTACAGCAGTAATACTGCACATGGAAAATGGTGGCTCCGAAAATTATGCTCCTTGCAAACGCTGAAGTACACACTCATATAATGTGTCCCCTCACACCGTCAAACCATCCCGGAAGTGGGACTTTCCTTTGTAATGTGACACAGCACAGCCGTCATTCCAACCCCCTTGTGCCGGGCACCACTCCTCACGTTGTTGGTTCTGTCACGGAGCCCGCACTGTAATGTTATCCCTTGGCCATGCACAGTTAGCGGTGCCCGTCTTCTGACATCATGTAGGTGTCAGGCTGGCAGTGCCTGTGCGTCCAAGCTGCCCGAGATCCAACCTTGCAGTGTCATCTAATGTAGTCCCACTGCGGGCCAGGGATCCATGGGCATGCGCAGTGCATATCATCGCCTCTCACTCACCTCCTTCCTGCTTCTTCAGACTGTGCGGCGTCACGGCCGTGGCATGCTATTAGGGATCAGCTGACGCCCGCCTAGTCTGAAGAAGCGTGAAGAAGGGGAGTGAGAGGCTAGTATATGCACTGCGCATGGCCATGGATACCAGGCCCACTGTGGGATCACATTAGACGACACTGCGAGGTGTGATTTCGGGCAGCGTGGACGCACAGGCGCAGCCAGGACGACAAACAAATGATGTCAGAGGACGGGCAGCGCAAACTGTGCATGGCCAAGGGATAACATAACAGCGCAGGGTCCATGACGGAATCAAACAACGCTAAGGAGGCAGCGCACGGTGCCAAGGGGGTAGCAATGACGGCTGTGCTCGTGTCACATTACAAAGGAAAGTCCCACCTCCGGGACGGTTGGACGGTGTGTGAGGGGACACATTACATGAGTGTGTAGTTCAGCGTTTGCAAGGAGCATAATTTCAAGAGCGACCTTTCCCTTGTGCAGTATTAGTGCTGCACATGGTGGCTCTTTCAGTAACAAACGCCTAGGGGGGGGGGGGGACAGGTCCCCTTACATTTTAGTTGTGCCAGCGTGGCGGTCGCATGACACGTTGCCGGATACACAGCTGGGGATCAGCTGACGTTACTGAACCCCAATAACAGAGGAGCGACTGTTGACTGTGCACACAGCACTTCCAGGCACCAACTGGCGGTGTTAGAGCCCAGGGACAGCAGGAGGAGCAGATTGGAGGTATTGCCGCACACACAGCTGGGGATCAGCTGACGTTACTGAACCCCAATAACAGAGGAGCGACTGTTGACTGTGCACACAGCACTTCCAGGCACCAACTGGCGGTGTTAGAGCCCAGGGACAGCAGGAGGAGCAGAGGAACAGAGTGTAGGCCGAAGCCTGATTGGAGCAAGTTGAAAGGAAAACCTTTAACCCCCCCCCCCAAGACGTTTGTAGCTGAAAGAGCAGTGTGTGCAGCACTAAGGATGCAAAAGGAAAAGGTTGCTCTTTTAAATTATGCTCCTTGCAAACACCGAAGTAAACACTAAAATGTGTCCCTTTATACCGTTAAACCGTTCCGGAGGTGCGAATTTCCTTCGTAATGGGACACAGCACAGCTGTCATTCCTATCCCCTTGATGCCGTGCGCTGCCTCCTCAGCGTTGTTTTAAGCTGCCACGGAGCCTGCGCTGTTCTGTTAGCCCTTGGCCATGCCCAATTAGCGCTGCTGTCTTCTGACATAATTTGGTGTCAGGCTGTCAGTGCCTGTGCGTCCACGCTGCTCCAGATCCCACCTCGCAGTCTCATCTAACGTAATCCCACTGCGGGCCTTGGAACCATGGGCATGCACAGTGCATACCTCGACTCTCACTCCCCTCCTTCCCTCTTCTTCAGACTGTGCGGTGTCACGGCCGTGGCATGCTAGGGATCAGCTGACGAGCGCACAGTCTAATGAAGCGGAGGGAAATGAGCGAGAGCCCGAGGGGAAGATATGCACTGCGCATGCCCATGGATCCCAGGCCCGCAGTGTGACTCAATCAGAAGACACTGCGAGGCGGGATCTCGGGCAGCGCGGCCGCACAGGCGCAGCCAGCCTGACACCAAATTATGTCAGAAGACAGGCAGCGCAAATAGGGCATGCCAAGGGATAACAGAACAGCGCAGGCTCCGTGACAGCTTAAAACAACGCTGAGGAGGCAGCGCATGGCACCAAGGGGGTAGGAAATGACGGCTGTGCTGCGTCACATTACGAAGGAAAGTCCCAGCTCCGGGACGGTATAACGGTATCAGTGAACACATTTTATAAGTGTTAAGTTCTGCGTGTGCAAAGAGCTAAAAAAAAAGAGCTACCTTTCCTTGTGCAGCATTACTGCTGCACAAGATGGCTCTTTCAGTAACAAACGACGGGGGGGGGGGGACAGGTTCCCTTACATTTAGGTTGTTGTGCCAGCGTGGCGGTCGCAGGACACATTGCCGGCTACACAGCTGGGGATCAGCTGACGTTACTGAAACCCAATAACACTGGGTCGTATGTTTTTACTGTGCAGCCTTCACTTCTGAGCCGCAACTGGCGGTGTTGGAGCCCAGGAATAGCAGTTCATGTGGTAGAAAGATGAACACAGCAGGAGACCTGGATGACACCCAATTACTTAATCAGGCAGAGGAGTGGCAAATTCCTGCGAGATCCAGGCCTGGGTTCATTTTCAGGAAAGTAAGCGGTCAACGTTATCGGAGGATAGTCGCATGCGAGGTCGGTCTGTTAGTACACCACCTGCGGCACTAAAGACACGTTCCGATAAGACACTAGCCGCAGGGCAAGCCAGCACCTCCAATGCATACTGGCTTAGCTCTGGCCATGTATCCAGCTTAGAGACCAAAACTTGAACGGGGAAGAGCCGTCTGGGAGTACAGTAAGAGGGCAAGCCATGTAGTCTGTCACCATCTGACGGAACCGTTGCCTCCTGCTGACTGGAGCCGCCGGTGATGGTGTAGACATTTGGGGCGGGCACACAAAAGTGTGCCAGAGTTGTGCCATACTGGCTTGCCTTGGGCAGAGGCACTGCTTCTGCTCCCTCCTTTGGGCAGAGCCTCCCCCACTGCCTCGACGCACTGAGCTGCTTTGTAAAGGCACTAGCAGCACTCCTCTCAGTTGGACAGGAGAAGATGATGGAATTCACCAGTGTGTCGTGGTACTCCCGCAATTTACGCTCCCGGGTCAACGCAGGGATGAGGTTTTGGACGTTGTCCCGGTAGCGAGGATCGAGGAGGGTGAACACCCAATAATCCAGGCATGTTGAGATGTGGTCGAATGCGGCGGTCGTTCTCAGGCACTGCAGCATGAATCCACCATGTGCTGCAGAGTGCCAACCGGCCAGAAACGCTGTCCCTGCTTGAGACATGATCTCTGCCCGCTCGTCATCACCCCACCCTCGCTGTACACACTGACCACTGGACAATTGTGTCGCTCCCTCCTCTGGACGGAGCTCTTCCTCCTCCATTGACTCCTCCTCATCCTCCTCACAAATTGGCCCCTGCGTACCCCTTTGTGAGGAAACCACGTGGCGCTGACTCTCCAGAAGCTGATGGAAAAGGTGACTCCTCATCCTCCACCTCTTCCACCACATCATCCCTTAACCCTTGCAAAGGTTTGCTTGAAGCAGGCAGATAAGGGGGACAGTTATGCTGACTAGTGCATCATCTGCATCGTTGCCATCCGCGTGGAAAAATCAAAAGGACGCAAAACCTGGCAGACGTCCTTCATAGTGGCCCACTCTGTGGTTGTGAAGTCTGATCGGGCGCTGACTGCGACTTCTTGCGCTGATGCAGCTGGTACTCCATAACTGCTTGCTGCTGCTCACGACAACCGCTCCAACATATGTAACGTGGAATTCCACCGGGTAGTAGGTCACATATGATGCGGTGTTCCGGAGGCGGAATCGGCGCTGCAGAGCAGCAATGCGGGATCTGGCCAAGCTGGAACGCCGCAAGTGAGCACACTCTAGGCGGACCTTGTGCAGCAGGGCATCAAGATCCGGATAGTCCCTCAGAAAACTCTGCACAACCAAATTGAGCACATGTGCCAGACATGGGATGTGAGTGAGGTTGCCAAGGGCCAAAGCTGCCACCAGATTTCGGCCATTGTCACACACTACCAATGCCTGGCTGGAGATTCGCTGGCAGTAACCACACATCGCTCTCCTGCTTTATGGCATTCCAGAGCTCCTGCGCTGTGTGGCTTCGATGCCCCAATGAAACTAGTTTCAAGACGGCCTGCTGACGTTTGGCCACGGCTGTGCTCATGTCGGTCATAAGGTAAACGTTCACGGGTCCATGTGGGGGTGGACTGTGACGGATCCTGCAGAGAGGAATCAGAGGAACTGGTGTAAGAGGAGGAGTCGATGCGTACAGACTGGATTCCTGCAATCCTTGGAGTGGGCAGGACCACGTCCTGCGCCACTCGCACGATCTGTACCTGGCTCAACAACATTAACCCAATGGGCAGTGAGGGAAACATATCGCCCCTGTCCATGCTGACTGGTCCACGCATCGGTGGTGAGGGTGGGACCTTGCTACTGACGGCGTTCAGTAGCGCATGTTTTATGTTTGCCTCAACATGCCTGTGCAGGGCAGGGACAGCCTGCCTGCTGAAGTAAAAGCGGCTGGGCACCTTGTACTGTGGGACTGCCAATGCCATCAAGTCACGGAAGCTGTCAGTCTCCACCAGCCTGAACGAGAGCATTTCCAGGGACAACAGTTTGGCAATGCCTGCATCAGAGCTGTGCTCGGGGGTGGTTGGCGAGAATGCCCGCCTTTTCTCCCTGCCTGTACTACCGATGGCTGTAGAGTAGACTGGGAGTGTGAGGATGACTGGGAAGGTTGGTGCTGTGGGTGGAATTACACAAGGTCTCTGGGAGGAAGCCAAACCAGCTGTGCGTGAGCTGGAGGAAGAGGCAACACGAGCTGAAGAGGTGGTAGCTGCCGCTGTTGGTTGGCCTACATCTTCAGTGTGTTTCTGTAACTCCACCGCGTGCCTGTCCGCACATGTTTCCACATATTTGTGGTATTGAGGGTTGCTGACATTTTTCCCTCTTTTTACTTTATGATGAACAGCTTGCATTTGACAAAACAAATGTCATCTGCAACTGTGTCAAAAAAGGACCAGGCACTGCAAGTCTTTGGGAGCGCCCTTTTTGGCTTTGGAAAGAGACAGGCTCCTAACGGGTGCCAAAGTGGAGGCTACAGGCTCCCGCAGTCTTCCCCCTCCCTCTCCCTCTTTGGCCCGTAAGAGGAAGCTCTTCCTCTGAGCTGCTCCCACCACCTTCCTGTTCCTCACGCCACGACGATGGGTCAAGGACCTCATCATCTCCACTACCCTCTGCCACCAACTGCTCCTCCTGGGTAGTTCCAGCAGCACAGTACGCACGAGAAAGCGGCACCTGAGTTTCATCATCAGATGCGTACTGCGCTGTGGTCACCGGAGGCACTGGCCCACCTGCCTCTTCAGAGTCAGAGAGATAAAGCTTTTGGGCATCACTGCACACTGCCTCTTCTTCCATTTCTCCAATGCTGCTTGGCTGGCCCCCTGTTTCCAAGCCAAGAGATTCAGAGAACAGAAGTAGAGACGGCTCCTGTCCTGGGCTCTCTGACTGCCTGGCCAATTTTGGCAGGTGGTGAAGAGACAGATGGCTGCTCTCCAGTGCTCTGTGCCTGAGAGGATGTGGCACTAACTGAAGGCGATGCCGAGGCGTTAGCTGCCATCCACCCGACAACGGCTTCAATTTGTCTTCACGCAGCAGCGGTGCACGGCGCTCTCCGACAAAAGCTGCGCATGAAGGACTGTTCCCTGCTGAAACTGAGTGACGACGAGTCACCGGCGCCGCAGCAGGCACAGAATCACCACGTCCTCTCCCTGCTCCTCTCCCTGCTCCGCGCCCACAGCCCCACGTGCCTTACTCCCTGCCCTCTTCATCTTGGTTGACAGATAAAGATAAGCAGAAAAGTACTAAGGCCTTAGTGTGCTTATTCCCTGTAATGCTCCTCCTAACAGGTGTAAGAAACACTAATGTTTGTAAATTGTGGCCTAAACTTTATTATTTTTCAAATGTGGCCTACACAAGTGTAAGTTGTGTTTGGTGAACTTAACCTTTTTTTTGGTGCAGATCGGGCTACAGAGCTAGTTTAAATCACACGGAGACCGTGCAGACAGCGTAACGGCGCTGCAAGGCCAAGAAACCCTCCTCTAGGTTATCCTATATAGTGTTTTTCCACTATTTAGCTGGATACAAGTGGAAAGACACTAATAGGAATTTTTTTTTTCAAATTTTAAACTGGCTGCACTATTTGAAAAAAAGGAAATTGTTTTTCAAGGTATGAGGCAGTAACGCACCCTGAGCTGAATCAACCGGCTATGGCTGCACACAGACTACAGGGCGAGCTGGGCTCACACGGAGACCGTGCAGACAGCCGTAAACGCGCTGCAAGGCCAAAAAACCCTCCTCTAGGTTATCCTATATAGTGTTTTTCCACTATTTAGCTGGATACGAGTGGAAAGGACACTAATAGGAATTTTTTTTTCAAATTTTAAACAGGCTGCACTATTGAAAAAAAGGAAAATTTTTTCTCAAGGTATGAGCCAGTAACGAACCCTGAGCTGAATCCAACCGGCATATGCTGCACACAGACTACAGGGCGAGCTGTGGCTCACACGGAGACCGTGCAGACACGCCGTAAACGGCGCTGCAAGGCCAAAAAACCTCCTCTAGGTTATCCTATATAGTGTTTTTCCCACTATTTAGCTGGATACGAGTGGAAAGACACTAATAGGAATTTTT